>NW_012114555.1:7493532-7504711 GCF_000951035.1 Colobus angolensis palliatus
CAGGCACCCACGACCATACCCGGCTAATTTTTCTATTTTTAGTAGATATGGAGTTTCACTGTGTTGGACAGACTGGTCTCAAAATCCTGACCTCAGGTGATCCTCCCACCTCAGCCTCCCAAGTAGCTGGGATTACAGGCATGCGCCACCATGCCTGGCTAATTTTTGTACTTTTAATAGAGATGACACTTCACCGTGTTGGACAGACTGGTCTCAAATCCCTGACTTCAGGTGATCCACTCACCTTGGCCTCCCAAAGTGCTAGGATTACAGGCGTGAGCCACCGTGGCCGGCCTCATCTCTTGACTTACAATCATGAGTGATGCTTTAAAACACTCTAAATAATAGATCATGTGGCTTCAAAAGAAGGACTGAAAAAACCTCTGAACACCTACAGCAGGGCCTCCCAACACTGGCCACTGAGTATTCCTGTCCTGTGAAGTGATAATATGTATTCTTTGTAAGTTAGATCCGTAGTCAAAAACGTTTGGTAAATAATGGATCAAACAAGATTAAACTAGTTTTTCTTTCCACAGGAGTTACCTTGGTCCTTTCATAAGCTACTAGAATTTGTACATGTTTAAGAGTCAGACAAAAAACAGTGAATCATCATTATTTGGGGTATTTATAGTTTATAAAATCATCTTGAACACTTAATTGGTGAATCCTGAGCCACTGCTTTTGGGGGAAATGCAAGGTGAGGTTCGATTTTTATGAGCCTCTCTCTTGTACATATTCACCTGATTTGAGCCTTCATGCTGAAGTACCCATGCTGACAATTTTAGTTGTGGCTCACTGTTAGAAAACTGTTGCTGAAATGTTATCTATAGTCATGTAATGTTGTCTATTTTTGTTATTAAAGGTTGTCAGGTGACAGTGTGACCATATACTATAAATTGTAGAACTTCTTCTCTTAAATCTTTGGCAATATGACTGTTTTGTAAAAGCAAAAAACAGACTCCTCCCAAGATAACATGTGCTCTAGGATTCGTACAGAAATATATTTGGTGAGGCCACACGGTTTAGTGGAAAGAACCATTGAGATTTTCAAATCTGAAGGCCTAATTAAGTTTAAGACCCAGTATTAATATTGGTTATAATAATGCATGACTACAGACAAGCTAATAAAACTTTGTTCACTTCTATTTGAGCTTGTGTAAATAAGCACAAAAGAATTCTCTCTCTTTTCTTTTCTTTTTTTTTTTTTTTGTCTGTCTGTTTATTTGTTTTTGAGATGGAGTCTGTCTCTGTTGCCCAAGCTGGACTGCTGCAACTGCCACCTCCTGGTTTAAGTGGTTCTCCTGCTTCAGCCTCCTGAGTAGCTGGGATTTCAGGTGCCCACCACCATGCCCAGCTAATTTGTGTATTTTTAGTAGAAACAGGGTTTCACTGTGTTGGCCAGGCTGGTCTCATAGTCCTGACCTGGGGATCCGCCCGCCTGGGCCTCCCAAAGTGCTGGGATTACAAGCGTGAACCACCGTGCCCGGCCTTACGAAAGAATTCTTACACAGCATATAAAATGGTATCTGACACTGAGTTTGAAGTGGAAGGAGAGCTCACTAAATGTCAGCTCAATCTGGACATGACTATTTCAGTGATCCTTCCATTTTCTGTAAGATTTGATACAAATCTATAAACAAAGTCATTGGGCATTATGAATAATTTTTAAATTTTCTGAATTTATAATACCAAATAAACCAATGTTAGGAATGTAAAGAATCCCTGAAACTTACAACTGCACTCATCAATTTTGTTTCCATCCCACCCTCCCTTTCTCCCTTCCTTCTTTGGTACTTTCTATTGGTTATTTTAATTTAGGAATTCTCACTCTTATAAAAGGAGGTCCTGGAGTTTACAAGGAGAAGATACTTTAGCTGAGGTGATAGAAAGGGTGGAACTAGTAAATTTCAGAGGCCTTATTGCATTTGTGGCAGTACAAATGGTGCTTTTATGCACTGGATGGATTTGGAGAGTGTATTAGTCCATTTTCACACTGTTATAAAGAATTGCCTGAGCCTGGATAATTTATAAATAAAAGAGGTTTAATTGACTCACAGTTCCGCATGGCTGGAGAGGCCTCAGGAAACTTACAGTCATGGCAGAAGGAGAACCAAGTATTTGCTTCACAAGGCGGCAGGAGAGAGTGAAAGCAAAGGGGAAACTGGCACTTTTAAACCATCAGATCTCGTGAGAAGTCACTCACCATCAGGAGAACGGCGTGGGGGATCCACGCCTATGATCCAGTCACCTCCCACCAGGTCTCTCCCTTGACACACGGGGATTACAATTTGCGATGAGATTTGGGTGGGGACACACAGCCAAACCATATCAGACAGCTGTTTGTTTTACAATGTGTGTAACAGTTTTGTGATAACAGTTTTATGTTTTCAGTGATGTCACATTCATGTAGAGAACATACCGGCATTATAGAGCCTTGGGTGAGATTTCACACAGCTCAGATGCTGAAACACAAGTCTTAATAAAACCACTGGGTAATATGTGCTCCACGTGAAGGGTGTGTTTCTACTTCGTGCCATTTTATTATATCACAATCTGTACTGGGTTGTGAAAACGCAAGTAAGGGGCGAAAAACGCAAGTATGGGGCGAAAAACATTGGGGGGAAAAGGAAATACTGGGAACCCCATGATATATGCATTAACTTGTAAGCCAAGGAATAATGAGGAAGAAGAGGATGAGAACTAATTGTCTGTGGCTGTTTAGAAGAGAAGCAATACACTGGAGCTAAAATGAAGTGGAACACTTTTTTGCTTTCCTCCTCTACGTCTATAGACACTGATATGTGTCCCAGATACCAGGTATACCTCTCCATTGTTCCATATTCTCAGTGCTGAGCATGGCACCTTGCATGTAGTACATGGATATTTATGGATGGTATATTAGTTTCCTAGGGTGGCCATAACAAAGTATCACAAACTGTGTGGCTCAAAACAATAGAAATTTACTGTCTGACAGTTCTGGGGACTAGAAATTTAAGATCAAGGTGTTGGTGGGACATACTACTAAACATGCTGTAGAAGGCTCCTTTCTTGTCTCTTCTAACTTCTGGTGGTTGGTGGCAATCCTTAACATTCTTAGGCTTATAAATGCATCGCTCCAATCTCTGCCTCCATCTGTTCATGCCTTTCTTTTCATTATCTGTATCTCCATGTCCAAATTTCCCTTGTCTGTTTTTGAGACGGAATCTCACTCTGTTGCCCAGATTGGAATACAGTGGTGCAATCTCGGCTCACTGCAACCTCTGACTCCTAGTTCAAGCTATTCTCCTGCCTCAGCCTCCTGAGATGCTGACATTACAGGCATATGCCACCAAACCCAGCTAAATCTTGTACTTTTAGGAGAGATGGGGTTTTACCATGTTGGCCAGGATGGTCTCGATCTCCTGACCTTGTGATCCGCCCACCTCAGCCTCCCAAAGTTCTGGGATTATAGGCATGAGCTACTGCGCCAGGTCAATTTCCCTCTTCTTGTAAGGATGATAAGGACACAAGTCAAATTGGATTCAGGGCCCTCTCTAACACAGTATGACTTAATCTTGACTTGATTATATTTGCAAAGACTCTATTTCCAAATAAGGTTATATTCACAAATTCCAAGTAGACATGAAATTTTAAGGGATGCTATTCAACCCAGTACAGATGGTGATATTTTTTGTATTTTTTCTTGGTTTTTGTTTTCTGCAATGTGCCAAGGGCTACACTATACACACAGAAAAGTAGAGAGGTTTCTGTACTTTCAGATATAAGGATTTAAAAGTATCCTAGTGCTGCTGTAGTAGCCTGAACTTTAATGGATAAAAGGTACTGAATGGCATGCAGTGATGGGGTGTGGCAACATCACCCATCACCACTATCCATAAGCTGCAGTTTTACATCACATTAAAAGCCACCCTCGACACTCGACAGTATGCTTGTACTGTGTACAGAATTTAAGTTTGAAAATGACTGGAAAGGTTTGAGTTACTTCTGCATTTGCCAGAACCCTGATCTGCTGTAGAGTTTGAGAAATCAAAGATTAGCAGGTGTGTCTGTGCCTATTCAGCCCCCGATGAATGGCGCAGTGTAGATCCTGACTCTCCATTGAATGACTATAACGTGTGGCTGCAAGGAAATGAGATGATCGTGTGGCTTTATAGAAATTTCCTCTTATTACTTTATGGCCTCAGTGTGATTTCATAGTTGTTTTCTTTCAGTGGTAAATGTTTGAGGGGTAGAAATAATTTGGCCTGTTTTGGAAACAGCGGAGTGTTATAGAATAAAACAGATTTTGACTTCGAGTGACGCAGGGCTCAAGATCCAATGCTGAGATTTATTAACTTTGGGTAAATAATTATCCACTGTTCATTTTGTTTTGTTTGCTTTATTTTTTAATATAGAGACAATAAGAACCTCTTCTTCTCAAAATGTTCCTTTCTTTTTTTTTTTTTTTTTTTTTTGAGACAGAGTCTCACTCTGTCACCCAGGCTGGAGTGCAGTGATGTAATCTCGGCTCACTGCAACCCTCGTCTCCTGAGTTCAAGCGATTCTCGTTTCTCAGCCTTCTCAGTAGCTGAGATTACAAACATGTGCCACCATACCCGGCTATATTTTTTTGTATTTTTAGTAGAGGCAGGGTTTTGCAATGTCGGCCAGACTGGTCTCGAAGTCCTGGCCTCAAGTGATCTGCCCATCTTGGGCTCCCAAAGTGCTGAGATTACACGCATGAGCCACCGTGCCCTGCCGTGTTAACCATATTAAATGAGGTAATATACGTACATACAGTAGGTGCATAGGAAATATTCCTTTCGTTCATATTTTGGTCACTTGCCATTTGTTTAGCTGAAACTTAAAATACAAAGTAAAACAAACACACAAAATACTAAGAAAGCAGAATTAGTAAATGCAACTATGCAACACTGAAGGAGAATATTCCTGCAGAATCAGAATTTATACAGCATATTAACTTGCAATATTGCCTGGCTTGCAAAATCTCAAATATGTAGCCTCAGCAGGGCACCAGCTGGGCCCACAGATGTTGACATTTATGTTCTGTTGACCTGGCTTTCTCTTGTTGACCTTCTGGAATTCAGTAAGGGATTTCTGACCCAATAAAGCCTCCCCAGCTGAACCTTCCTTTTTCTCACGTTGCCTGGTTTCTGTGAGAGCTTGTTTGGGTGAGAGTCTCCAGGAATCATTGTCAGGCAGGCAATGGAGAGCCCATGACATCATCACTGGTCACTGTCTCAGTGATTGTAAAGGGAGATAGAGGATGAGGTTTACTGAGGGAGATTACTTGGAGACTCTAAGGTTTCTGTTTCAAAATTTTGATTTTCAGGAATGGAGTAGGGTCCAGGAATTGACATTTTAAAAGCCCTTTAGGAATTGCTCTTCTAGATAATCCACATGCCTATCTTTGATAAACCTTAGGATGGAAATAAACACAATATGTAGTTAGAACAATGAGGAACCCTGAGATTAGGATACATTCCAAAAATAAGGAACAACATAAACTATGGAGCACATTTCATTTCTCCAATTCATATAGAAGTATGCCTTTACAATGTAGGATTGAGGCAACCAGCAGGCTTCTCAGTCTCTATTGAAATAAAATAGATGTCTCCGAAAAATAGTCGAGTCTAAAATGCTGCAAATAAAATGACGGTAACTGTGCTTCTTTTGTCATTGCTAGCTGAAATCATAGTACTTTACAGATGGGAGTGTTTGGCAAAAAAATATAGAAATATGTGATTCATAAAAAATACCAATAGAGTTTAGCAACTTAGAACTCTAATTTGAGATGGTAGACCTTGAGTCTTGCCAGGAAGGATCCTCAGCCAGCAAAACACACCTTTCTAGTTTTCATGCTTCATTGAAAACATACCTCGAAACTATCTTATTTTACTCTTACCAAGTCCTCAAAAATAAAGTCTCCTGAGCAGACTTTTCTATGCACTGGAAGAACACTGTGGCCAATTCTAGTTTTAGAGCTAAGAGTATTAAAATTATAATGTATTCTATTTCTCAAGTTGAGATACATTGTAAGTTACTAAATTAGATTTCGACTCTTTAAATCTGTTTATTGAATGGAACTTGGTCCGCCTGAGAGCTCCTTACATGTTAAGCCTAATTTTATTCATCTTTATAGCAGCAGCTGCTTCTTACTTACAGACTAAGTAGTGTAGTAAGTAGTTAATACGTTTGAGCAGAATGGAGTAGAGTGACGTGGAATGGAATGGAATGGAATACAGTGGAGCGAATGGAAAAAATGGAATGAGATGGAATGGAAAAGGATGGAATTGAGTGGAGAGGAATGGTATAGCAATGAATGCCTAAGAGTTTGACCCTGAACAATTCGGGATGAATTGACAGCATCATGTTTCAGAGCCCTACGATGTGAACCTGACTCTGATCAGGGGCACTTCACCAAACTTCTGCGCCTCATGGAGGTCCTGTCTGAAGCTGCAGCACCATCCCCTGCAGGCACTGGGCTATTTCTGAGGTTTCAGATGGGCTCATTGGTCTCCTGGGCTGTGCTCTGCCAGGGAGTGTGCTCTGGGAAGTTGTGTCCTGCAGGCAGTCATTCAGCAGCCTCTCAGGAACACAGTACTTCATGAAGCACTGCAGGGCTGAAAATGGAAAGGGCACTTATGGCTACAGTCGTCACCATTCCATACCTGTGTCACATTATGCCTTAGAAAGGCACCATAATGTAGTTGTCAGAATTGGACTTATCAGATAATTTGGTTTTCAATATGGGCGCTATCACTACAGCTATGAACTCAAGCAAGTTCTTAAAATTCACTTTACCTTTATTTCCTCACCTGCAAAATGGGAATAGCAGTACATGCATCAAAATCTCATTAAAATTAGATGAAAATAAAATCCATAAAAGCTTTTATCATATTCCCTGTTCATGATAACTACCATATGAATGCTAGTAATTTATTTAAAGAACAAGATATTACTGATAATGCTCTTCTAGGGCACCACAGTGTTTGTAAAGACAACATCGACCCCCCAGCATGTTCCACAAGCAATATATTTGTCTTCACAGAAATAATTAGAGCTAACATTTGATATATGTGTACTGTGTACACATTAGTATGGTGTGTTTTATGTGCATTTAGTCACCAAATTATCACAGGTTTTATACAGTAGATCCTACTGCAATTTTATATACAAGGAAATTGAGGCACAGAGGTGGTAAATAACTCACCAAGAATCATATATTTAGTGTGTGACAGAGTTGTAATTCAAATACAGTAGTCTAGCCAAAGGTCATACAGTTAGTATTACTGTACACTACTGTTACCATCATTTAAGGAGCTTTAGGCTTTTTCAGTTTCTGTAAAGCTTTCTACAGGAACCATCTATCCTGTATCCAATGTGTCTGCTTCTATGGCTTCCCAAAGCTCAATGTCTATTCACAGCACTTGATTTACTAGGAATCTTTTTGCTTTCTTGTAACTTCCTAACATGATTTGCAAGAATTGGTCCAGATTCATTTCTTTTACATCGTCTAGCCTCAATTTCTTAGTAAATGGGTTTTATCGTATTCGCTGAGAAGGGACAAGTAAAATACCTAGCTAACACACTACGTGAAATAAATGAGGTACTTATTAGAAGTTTTGTTCTGTTTTTCCTTGTTAAACATCCATACATAACCCACAAATAAATTTCTGTTAGTTTAAAATCAACATGGCTATTTTCCAGAAAGATATTCTTGATCATGATAGCTTCTTGTGGCTTATTTAATTTGTGTTGGAAATAACAGTTGGAAATGGTCTAAAATGGGATAGAATAATTCATCCAGTCTTCGGACTACACAAGCTATTGGTTCTGTACCACATTTTGGTGTCATCTCTATTTGACTCTAACAACCTTGAGATGAAATTTAGAAAAGGAATAAAAGCTATTTTTATACATCTTAGATGATATAATATGGTAGATTCCTGTAATTTAAAACAAATGCCGAGGTTAAGTAGAATTCATCTCCTTCAGAGGTCCATATAATTTAGAGTATGTTTCAGTTAGTCAGCAGGCTTAATATTGCTGCCTGCCCATCAGCCACTGGGAAAATGATAAAAACCTAAAGGCAAGTGGCTACACTAGCTTGTCAGCAAGTTCATACATACAGAATGATTTTAACCTTCTCTGATTTAGAGATACTTCAGACGAAAAAAGCTTATATTAATTATTGAAATAAAATTTCGGTGGGGAAAGTACTGACTTGTGAGAGCAGAATGCTGTTGTGTGTGGTATTACAGTTCATATTTCTCAGATTTCCCTCCGCCTGTGTGCTTCCCACTGTGGCCTTTTAGCATGCACAACAATGGAGAGAAACTTTTCCTGCGCACTTTGAAATAACTTGGTGTTTTTATTAAAGTAATATTTTGTTGTAATAAAAACGTATCTACTATTAAGTATGTTTGTGAACATCACTACAAAATAAGATGATTGCACAGAACTGTTTCTAAAATGTAATTGCATGAAAACACACCTAATATTTTAGGCTTCATAACAAAGAAATATGGTTTTATCATTGGTCTTATGTAATCATTATTAACCTCAGAAGAACTCCACGTATTTTTGCAGTGAAGAAAACCTAATTTTTAAAAGGTAAATGTGCATCTATCTCATTATATCTCTGCATTTATATATACATAGTCCTTTTCTCTATCACAGCAACTGGCAAATCCCCATGTCTACTAAAAAATACAAAAATTAGCCGGGCATGGTGGCCAGCACCTGTAATCCCAGGTGTGTTTTCATGCAAAACTTTGTTTTGCAGTTAAGTGTGCCAAGACTCAAAGTATACCGACACATTAGAAATGATTTTCTGAAAATATTCAGAAAATATGTATCATGTACCAAACACTCTGAGAGTTGCTGAAAATAGCAAGGCACCCTCAATTTCCTACCCACCTCATTCCTAACTTACCTCATATAATTATATTCTACATCAAGGCTTGAAAGCATAAGATTTTCTTGTAGTTTGACTTGTACATTATATTATTGCTGACAATTAACTACTTCATGTATTTAACACCTAAAATAGAATAAAATAATATATTTAAAATACTAGGATAAAAAAATAATCTTACCTCCAGGCAATAACTTTTTACTTTTTTCAACCCCATTGTCATCATTATTACTTCGGATTCAAGATTCTTGCCCTTTCCTGACATTATAATAAATAACAAGTTAAAGAAACTGCAGCTTTAGGCCAGGTGCAGTGACTCACGCCTGTAATCCCAGCACTTTGGGAAGCCCAGGTGGGTGGGTCATTTGAGGTCAGACCAGCCTGGCCAACATGGCAAAACCCCATCTCTACTAAAAAATACAAAAATTAGCCAGGCATGGTGGCCACCACCTGTAATCCCAGCTACTCAGGAGGTTGAGGCAGGAGAATCGTTTAAACCCGAGAGGTAGAGGTTGCAGTGAGCCATGATTGTGCCACTGCACTCCAGCCTGGGCAACAGAGAGAGACTGTCAAGAAAGAAAGAAAGAAAAGAAGGAAGGAAGGAAGGAAGGAAGGAAGGAAGGAAGGAAGGAAGGAAGGAAGGAAGGAAGGAAGGAGAGAGACAGAGAAAGAGAGAGAAACAGAGAAAGGAAGGAAGGCACTGCAGCTTTCAAAACTACTTCCCAATTTCCTTTCTCCCCCCTCTAATTCTAGATGAGGCAAGATAAGCAGATTGGTTTTCACTTGGAAGCCTACAATTGCAAGCTGAAAGAGCAGGTTAGTGCTCCTGACTCCCTCAAAACCAAATAGCCAGGCTTTTCCTTCTACAAGTAGTCACGGTTTTTATTGGGAGAGAAATGTTTTGACTTGAGCCCTCAGCTTAGCTTTTAAAGATTACAGTTCCAAGCTGTGAACGTTGGATCTGGATATACATGCACCTACCTTGGAGCTTCTGGAAAATCACCCCTGTGGCCTTTGCTTAGACCCAGGGCAGATAGCTCAGTGTCTTGGCTGTGAGTGTAGCTCATACCTTTGCTTATGCTCTGGTGATCTGTCCTGCCATCCTCAACTTACTGATCATGGACACAGCTGTCTGTTGATGTGCAAGTGCTGAGAAAGCCAGGACTTGTTCCATCTTGTTTAGTCTGATCCTTATAAAGTATCAATAAATATTTACTGAATGAATAAACAAATAAATTAATATACTTATTTTATTGTGGTACTTGGAAGCTTTTGATAACTCCTTATCCAATGATCTGGAATTAGCTTAAACAACGAGTCCTATGTAGCTTTTAAGACATTTACAAAGAACTGAGAGTTCTCATGGTCTATGTACTGCCTCCCTTATGCATTCATATATCAACAATTATTTGCCCAATTTTCACCAAATTTTTGCTGCTATCTTAAAAATTATTGTGATAAGTTGTATGCATTCATTTAGACTGTATTTTCCTAAGTATTGATATATGACAAAATAGAAAGGAAAGCAAATATTTAAATGATAAAATATTTAAAGACAACTACTCACCAAACTGAATTGTAAATAAAATGTTTTAAAGAATAATACAGTCATGTTTGTGACATTTATTTACTCTCAATTTCAGGTTTGTGTAGGGCTCAAGACTGTAGCTACAGCTGTATAACCTAGGAGACAAAAGTACATTTTGTATTTGACAGCAGATTTTTTTCCACCAAAAACTATAAGGAGAAGCACATTGGCTTCAGAATATTCATTGCAATATATTAGTGATCCATACAAATTGAGGTTAAGAAACTTGCCCTTTCCCTATAAGATTGTCTGAAAAGTTAGCATGGTCATGACACCTTATACTGCAGTTTGGAAGATTAGATGAGCTCGACTGTAGACTGTATACAGTGCACTACAAAGTGCCTGATGCCTAATAAGTGATCAATATGTGCTAGCTATTATTTACCACATAGTGGAATGACGAAAGAGTAAAAAGTCTTCAGAGTTCCTTGCGAATTGTGTTTCAGCTCATTAGATTGATCAAATGTTCAGTCCTCTTCATTCACTGAACATGATCAAAGCTTAAGTTTTCAAGACATGCCATGACGTATTTAATATTAAGAAATGCCAGATAGCCTCTCATTCATAAAGCAATAGTACACTTGTATTTTTTCTCATAACACCTGAGATCATGCAAGAGAGACCATAATGTTGATGATAATGCCTCTCTTTTATTTATTTATTTATTTATT
>NW_012114555.1:7509290-7515535 GCF_000951035.1 Colobus angolensis palliatus
TTCCCAACTGTTTCTGCTTATATCCTGAAATGGAATTTACATTTAAGGTTAATATTGTTATGTGTGAACTTGATCCTGCCATTATGATATGAACTGGTTATTTTGCTTGTTAGTTGATGCAGTTTCTTCCTGTCCTCGATGGTCTTTACATAGATTTCATGGTCTCTTCCCAACTGTTTCTGCTTATATCCTGAAATGGAATCCAAGAATTTACTACCATGCAGGGTGTCTTAAAAAGTATAACAAGCATAGAAGGAGGTCTGAGAATATTTTATTACAACAAACCCTCTTTGAAGAAAAAGAAGATTTAAAAAAACTAAGATTGTTTCTATACAATTTTATAGCACATTCCATTAGTTTCAGCTCCAGCTCATTCTCTTATCTCAAAACTGAATTATCTCAGCTGTGGTGTGAACTTTTCCAGTTCCTGAACTTACCTTAACCTGAGGAAGTGAGCTTCACCCACTGTCTGGAACTTGTACATATCCTTGGGCTTGATGTTCCATCACCAAGTGAGCTGTGGACACAGGTGTTCTTAACGTATTAGGTATCGTTTCTCCTCCTCTGCAGTTACACAGTTTGTATTATCATTTCCCTTCCCATTCTGTCTTGATTCTGAGCTGAACTTAATCCATGTATCTATAGTAGGGGTCAGCAAACAATGACTATGGGCCAAATCCATGCTGCTACCTATTATGGTAACTGCTGAATTAATCTTTATTTGATTCCAGTCTCCTTAGTCTTCGTCATTCTAATCCAAAAAGAGCTGCTGCTCTGTATCTTCCTTCATGCTCTGGGCAGGAGGAAAGAACAGAAGCAATATGGAGGAAGCAGCAAAACCTGTAAAAGGACAGCACAACTTTTGCAGAAATCCGAGGCAGGCTTTTCATTGGCCGAAAGCCATGCCACCACTTGTAAGGGTGCAAGAACTTGCAGCTTAGCTGGAGTGTTTGCCACGCCCCCCAAAATTGAGTTTCTCTCTCTTACTTTCTTTCTTTCTTTCTTTCTTTCTTTCTTTCTTTCTTTCTTTCTTTCTTTCTTTCTTTCTTTCTCCTTCTTTCTTTCTCTCTCTTTCTTTTCTTTCTTCTTTCTCTCTCTCTCTCTTCTTTCTTTCCTTTCTCTCTCTCTCTCTCTCCTTTCTTCCTTCCTTCCCTCCTTCCTTCCTTTCTTCTGTCGGAGTCTTACTCTGTCACCCAGACTGGAGTGCAGTGTCGCACATTCTCAGCTTACTGCAATCTCCACCTCCCAGGTTTAAGCAAGTCTCCTGCCTCAGCCTACTACAGGTACCCGTCACCACACCCAGCTAATTTTTGTATTTTTAGTAGAGACGGGGTTTCACTACATTGGCCAGGCTGGTCTCAAAATCCTGACCTCGTGATCCACCCGCATCGGCCTCCCAAAGTGCTGGGATTACAGGCGTCAGCCACCATGCCCGGCCAAGTTTCTGTTTCTATGGAGGAAAGCAAACGTGAACTGTCGCTGGTCACGCATTGTAAAATCGTTCCAAAAACAACAACAGCAATAACTCAAACCTCAGATTGTTTTATTTGAGCCACAGGTGAGTCTCTAAATGAAGACCTAGTTTAAAATACTGCAAAGCTGAGTGTTTAAAAAAGCATCGATCTGGAATCAGTGAAAGCAACAACCTGTAATAGCTGGAGGCAGCAGAGAGTGACATTCAATTGAGTACTTTCATTAATCATTTATAAAATTAATCCTTAGAACTCGATGATAATGTATTAAAATGAAGTGATGATTAGGACTGACCCCGTGGCAGTTCCTTCAGGAAGTAAGGAATAAATAAAGTTTTTCATTTAGGCAATGTTCCAGCTCCTATTGATCGTACTTGTACCTAGGAGGATTCCTTACGGCAACAGCAAACGTAAATAGAAGCAGGTGATGACCAGACCCTGTGGTACAGTAGCTAAGAGATGCAACAACCATACCTCACTAATTTTGACTAATTAGAAAGAAATTCAGATTGAATTTGCAAAGTCTGATTATACAATATGTAATGTGATTGTCCTACTTTTCCTTTTTGTGATTATACAAATCAGTTTTTCAATCTGACATAGTTGAGTTTTTCAAGGCATTGTAAATGGCCTCTGTTCTATCCATTGAATTTTACCTCTGCAACAGATACAATGTAAGAGTCATTTAACAATTTTTGAACACCTATTATGTGCCAAATACTGTGGTAGGCTCGTTACATCCATCATTTATTTCACATTTGTACTAATCCTTAGATAGGCTTTAGTCCAATTTTACTGATTAAAAAGTAGGGCAACCCTACTAGAAATGTCAGGACCAGAATTTGAACCAAGTTCTTCCTGCGGCCCAAGTCCATGCCCCTTCCATTACGTTGCACCATCTTCCATGAGTGTAAAAGTAATATAGGCCAAGGATTCCATGTCTCAATGTGGTAGGAATTGTTGATGCTTTCATCTTCTTCTTATTGCTTGTTTTAAAAATATACTAGCCAAGGTAAAGGAATGAGTAGAATAACATCGGAATAACTGAGGAGCTCCCTTAGGAAGTCCTATTCATTTTTGTATTTATGTTTAGTATAATCAACAACCCAACAAAACATGTTGATTATTGTCTTGGACAGTATATGTTCACTTACTACCATTACTTTACTTAGATGGAAACTGCAGCCTAGCCATTATCTGAATGCCATCACCCTTGTAATGGTGGCATCCTTAATGAGGTTTAAAATGTTATAAGCTAAATTCTTTCCTCTTAAGTGTGCAGATGTATATAGGAAGAGCTTAAAGCAATATCGTCAGCCTAAGGGTAGGGGTAGACCTGTTTCCTGAAAGCACTATTAAAAAGTACCCTTTTGTGATTTGTTGTGGATTATATCTGATAAGGAAAAAGCATTTCCTCAAATTGCTCAGGTATTTCATTAAAACTCATCTGCTACTGGACAGTGAGTTGTTTCAATGGGTAGAAGCATAGACAACCTGGAGTGCTATGTACATCCTTTAATAGTATTTCCTTAAAAATTGTTAAACTTTGTTTGTGGAAAATCTATGGAGTTTAACTTAGTCTCTGTAAATATGGCCTCCATTGTGCTAGAATATGAGCCCCTAGATCTCATAGAATTCTTTTTCATACTTGTGTTCCTTGTAGTGCAATACCTAGAATAATAGGTGATACGTGATTATTAAGATGAATTAAAGTTATATGCTTTATATATGTAAGTCAATCTATATATATATGAATAGATTGATATACATATCAATCAAAGAAAGGTGCATAACTTCAATTTTGTTACATATGGATGAGAATATTATTAATATTATCAAGACATACTCAAGACTGCATAATTTATAAAGAAAAGAGGTTTAATGGACTCACAGTTCCACATGGCCGGAGAGGCCTCATAATCATGGTAGAAGATAAAGGAGGAGCAAACGGATGTCTTACATGGTGGCAGGCAAGAGGGAGCATGTGCAGAGGAACTCCTCTTTATTAAACCATCAGATACCTTGAGACTTATTCACTATCACAAGATCAGCCCTAGAGAAACCTACCTGCATGATTCAGTTACCTCCCACAGGGTCCATTCCATGACATGTAGGGATTATTACAATTCAAGGTGTGATTTGGGTGGGGACACAGAGCCAAAACATATCAGGTGCTTCTTCATATATTTGTCTATAGATCCATCCTTCCATATGTTTATATGCCATCTGCATGTTCATTCATCAAAGAAAACTTCCAGTTAAAAAAAATTGGATAATGTTTTTGATTTAGTAATAAGAAAATTGCTTTATTTTCCTTTGTTGTAATGTAATTTATAAGCTTAATAAAATTTAATTTTCAAAACAAGATAAACTCTTACCTGATTACTAATGATTATAAAAATTAGATAGGAAATAATTACTGCTGATTTCCTAAAATATGTCACAATAACTTGAAGATTGAATTTCTATTAATCATTTCAGTTGTATATAAAGCGTGCATCACTTAAGAAGCAAAGAATAATAATCTATAATTTCTTCCTACACCTCTAAATCCCCAATTTAAAACAACTACAGGAATAGGGGCTGCTTTTTGCAACAATAATTATGACCCCAGTGATAACATGAACACTGCTGTATTCTTATCCTGTAAATAAAAAAAAAAGTCATTACAGGTTCTGGGAAATGAGCTTCCACTATACCAATGAGTAAATTATCTAGGATATCACTTATTTTGTGAGGCATCTTTCTTTTTTTTATATTTTTATGGGGGTTGGGAAAGTGGCTGAGTATTTTTCCTGAAATTAAAATATAAGCCTCTCTACTCCTCTTCACATTTGAGTTCATAAGTAATGAGAACATCCTTATTTTACTTTTCAGTACTCAACAGTAAAGTCAATGTGTGTTTATGGAATACCTACAAATCGTCCAACTAATACTAAGCATTTAAAGAATACAGAGATTAAATTCGGACTATTGCCTCCTAGAATTTTTCTGTATTGTTGGAAAGACAAACTATGCAGAATAAATGAAATATAATGATCTAAGTATTTTCCCATATACTGCTGTGATTTACATGTGGTTATAAAATCTAGCATAGAAGTCTCTTTTTGAGATATTTTTGGGTTAAATTGCTCATTCTTTTAATAAGTGGTTCTTTATTGATATACACTTTGCTGGTTATTATTTGTCAAATAAAGCATGGAAATTCCCCAAGTTAGGAGAAGGAGAAGATGACTTTCTGATAGCTTCAAGCTGGGCTGCTACTGGCTCTATTGGAAAACAGTTTTCCAGAGGGCAGGAGCACATAACAAACATAGCAAAGTGACTTATTTGCACAGTAGTATATGTTGAATTTGTGGTTGTTCAAGTAAATTAAGAAAGAAGTCATTCATGGATTCAACAAATATTTATTGACTTCCTGTTATGTGCAAGACATTATGCATGATGCCAAAAAAAAAAAAAAAATCACTGGTCAAGCCAACAGACAGCACTGTTTGCTTTCATGGCCCTTACAATGTGATAATGGAGATAGACAGAAAATATTTCAAAAAATAAGTGATAGGAAGAAAAAGATTAGATAGTATGGAAGGGAATAACAGGAGACTGACTTAGAAGGTTTCCCTGAAGAATTGATATTTAAAATGTAACCTAAAGAATCAATAAGTGTTAAGTAAGTGGAGAGTAAAAAGGCAAAACATTAGCAGGTGTAAAAGCCAAAAATGAAAAAAGAACTTGATATATTCACAGAATTGAAAGATGCATAAGAAAAAAAAAGTCATAGTGGCTGTTGCATAAGTCAGAAAGCAGCTCAGTGAGACAACACTTCAGGAAAAATCAGATGCAAGAGCTTACAGTCACATAAACATTTTGGGGAATGTCTAGGGGACACACAATAAATAGCACCTCATTGTTATCTGATTCTGGACACACATGGGGAAATGTTAGGGAAAACATGGAAGCCAAAACATCTGCTTAGTGTGAGAGCCAAATGGGCTCACACCCTAACCCCAAGAATGATAGACACTGTTAGCCCATCCATAATGAAGGGCTGGAGCAAAGAAAGGCTACCACAGTGAGGCAGGTGAAAAGAGGAGTGAGCAGAGAAGAGCATGCCAGCTTATTCTTCCCACACGACCACCCAGATATGTCTCTCCATTCTCTCAAGAGTGGAGAAAATAAAGGAGCAGGAGAGGCTCAGACTTATAGCAAACCTGAGCCCCCTCACAGGATGGAAAACATGTTGGCAAAGAAACATGGCAGAAATTTTATACAGTTTGGATATTCTAAATTAATGTTTTAAGGAAGAGTACATTATCCAATATATATCATTAAAAGAGGACTTCAAAGCCTCCATGTAAAGGTGTTAAAAAGCAAAAAAAGCCCAGACACAGTGGCTCACACCTGTAATCTTAGCACTTTGGGAGGCTGAGGTAAGAGGATCGCTTGAGTCCAGGAGTTTGAGACCAACCTGGACAATATTGCAAGACCTTGTCTCAAAATATTAATAAAAAATTACCCAGGTATGGTGGCACACACCTGTAGTCCCATATGCTCATGAGGCCGAGGCAGGAGGATCACTTGTGCTCAAGAGTTTGAGGTGACAATGGGCTATGATTGTACTATTGCACTCCAACCTGGGTGATAGAGACTGATCCTGTCAAAAAGAAAAGAAAAGAAAGAGGAAGAAAGAAGGGAGAGAGGGAGGAGGGAGGGGAAGGAAGGGAGCGAGGGAGGGAGGGGAAGGAAGGAAGGAAGGAAGGAAGGAAGGAAGGA
>NW_012114555.1:7515585-7537127 GCF_000951035.1 Colobus angolensis palliatus
GGAAGGAAGGAAGGAAGGAAGGAAGGAAGGAAGGAAGGAAGGAAGGACGGAGGGAGGGAGGGAGGGAAGGAAGGAAGGAAGGAAGGAAAGAAGGAAGGAAAAAGAAAAAGATGAGTGAATATTATTGAGGACTAAGTCATTTCAAATTACCAAAATTGATGCATATTTACATTTAACCTGGCTCCAGACAATATTATTTATGACTAAATCATATCAAGTCACTGTTATTAGTGCATGCTTATACTAAATATAGCATTTGACAGTGGTAAGCACACACACACACACACACACACACAACCTGTAGAATTAATCACCTCATCTAGCACAGAAGCATTGACACATAAAAAGTAAAGACCATAGGTGTCTTAGTTCATTCAAGATTATTTAACAAAATACCATAAGCTTGGTACCTTATAAATAACAGAAAATTACTTCTCAGTTTCTAGAGGCTGGGAAGTTGAAGAGCAACGTGGACTTGATGACCAATGAGGACCAATCTTCTTGCTGTAACCTAACATGGTGGAAGGGTCTAGCTAGCTCTCTGCAGTTAGTGAATAGTGTCCCCTCCTTTTTTATAAGGGCACTAATCCCCTTATGGGGGTTCCATCTTCATTATCTAGCCACCTCCTAAAGACCCCATCTCCTGACACTATCAACTTGAATGTTAGTATTCAACACATGAATTTTCAGGGACACAAATATTTCTACCATAGCAACAGGAATAAAAATAAGCAAATACATATATTTTTTTACTATGTGATAAGCAATATTCTAAGTACTTTACAAATATCAACTTATTTAATCCACTTAATCTAATGAAATACATATTATGATTTTTTTCATCCTCACTTTACAGATAAGCCTTTTAACATTAGAGGAATGGAGAATTTTGCCTATGGTTGGACAGGTAGTAACTAGTAGAGGTAGGATTTATCCCCAGGGCTCATGATTTTAGCCATTTTGCTACAGATGGATGAGGTAAGGTTAGGAGCATTTGAGGAGCAGTTTGCATTTTTTGTCTTTTTTTTTTTTTTTTTCCTTTTACTACTTTGGGTAGAAAGGATTAGTCATAAAGAATATACTGTAAGCTGGGTGTGGTGGCATGCACCTGTGGTCATAGCTACTTAGGAGGCTGGAAGATCGCTTGAGCCCAGAAGTTAGAGGCTTCAGTGAGCTGTGAGTGCACCAGCCTGGTGACAGGGCAAGACTCTGTCTCTAGAAAGAAAAAAAGTTGAGGCTGCAGAATATACGATGGCAGGTGAAAATGTATTTTGCTCTACGCATATTTGCCTAAAACATTTTGTACAATAATATTATTAATTTAGAAAGCTCTCATAAAGATGTTAAAAAATGTGGTGCCTGCAATTTTTTTTTCCTGGAGTCTCTGAAGTGTTAAATGAATCTCCTCAGTCAATTGGCATGGGGGATGATTATGTGTAGACTGAAGTAAAATATCCTAACACATATTAAAATAGTCTTGTATTTTGCAATCACCTGTCAACTTATTTGCCTCTATTAATGTAATGGCCACTATAACAGACACAGGTTGAAGTAATTAGTGTTTAAATTGTCTCTCAAAACTACTGTATTTCCCCATCACTCTCTAGAGGAGGTAGGTTTGATGGTACAATGCCATGAAAGACAGCTGCTTCTAAGAACTATTAAATGGAGGGTTTTTTTTGTTTTATTTTGTTTTTTATTACAATGCTCTCCATGGATGAGGATGCTTTTGTACAATTCACACACGCTTTCCAGATTGTTCTGGAACACCTGAGAAAGACATATCATTGAAACAACTTTCATCCATTTCATGGGTAGAAATTACTCTGGCTGCTATGAAGAGAAAGGTAAGAGATGATTAAGAATGATATTGAAGAGAGCACTTAGGAAGGCATTTCAGTAGTCCAGATTGGAGGAGATAGTTCTTTTGGTGAAGATAATGAATAGTCAAGATATATTTTTGAGATAGCCACTCTGAGACTTGCAACTGGGCAATGCAAGAAAGGAATAATTAGATGATAGCCCTACAACCAGATTTTTGACATGATGATGTTATTCCTGAGTTAGAGAAGTTAGGGGAGTAGAGGCATGGCAAGTAGTCCTAGGGAACAGGATGAATTCAGTTTTAGATATGTTACTTTAATTTATTTTATTATTTATTTATTTATTTTTTTTTTTATTTTTTTGAGACAGAGTCTTGATCTGTTGCCCAGGCTGGAGTGCAGTGGCCTGATTTCCACTCACTGCAAGCTCCACCTCCCGGGTTCACGCCATTCTCCTGCCTCAGCTTCCCGAGTACCTGGGACTACAGGTGCCCACCACCACGCTCGGCTAATTTTTTTGTATTTTTAGTAGAGACGGGATTTCACCGTGTTAGCCAGGGTGGTCTCGATCTCCTGACCTCATGATCCGCCTGCCTCAGCCTCTCAAAGTGCTGGGATTACAGGCTTGAGTCACTGCCCCGGCTAGATATGTTATTTTTGATAGTCTTGTGAAGCCTCCAAGTAGAGAGCTGAAGGAAAAAGAGTAAGAACTGACACTTGATAGAACATGCGATGTGTTAAGTCCGTTCATGAAGTTTATGTGATGAATTCATTGAATCCTAACAACGTATGTGGGAATTAAAGGGACTAACTATTCTATTAGCCCCATTTTTCACGTGAAGGCAGTTGATACACAATAAAATGATATAGTTTATATTAAATTACATGGAACAATTCTTAGTGCGTGGTATTAATATTGAGAAAAGTGTATCTGTTCTGTTTCTCGCTAAGAATATTCACTGAAAATGTCACTGGATGCCCCTGTTGGATGCTGCCCTGTGGAAGGAGTACTGTGTTTCAAAGCTGGGTGTAGTTGTAGATGGTAATTAAAGGTACAAAAGAGACAAAGCTCTGAAGGACAAATGAACTGAAGAAGATGCAGTGGTTATGACAAAAGTACTGAATGCCCAATTCTATGCTTCAACAAGTTCACAATTCTACTTCTCAAAATGATAATAGAGGGCAATTTAATTAAAAGATAATGGAATAAATTAAGAATGCTCCGGTATCTTTATATGCCTTAAGAGCATACATTTTCACCGCATAAAAGTCAACCCAGGAATACTTCTTAACCCAATTGAAGTAGTCAATAAATATCACACATTTTGGATAAAGTATATTGAAACAAGAATGGTAAAAATGTTTGCCTAAATTATTTTCTCAGGTCGGCAGACAGCATTTTTCATTTAAAAATAAGCTATCCAAGTTAAAGGTGAAAGGAGAAATAGATTGTCTTGCAAAATGTCTTCTGTGGGCTTCTTCATAACACATTGTTTACTCAGTGCTACACACTGTACTGAAACATCAAGTCAAGTTCTGAGTTCACTTCTTAATAGATAGCCCGACAGAAAATAATGCTTCCGTGAATTTTAACTAGGACTTGTCAAAGCAGAGACATTATTCACTTGAGTATGATATAGCTCTTAGGAATGAGGTCACCTGGGTTCAAATCCCAGCTGCACTAATTCCTAGCTGTGTGACTGTCTTAGTCAATTCCAGCTACTATAACAAAATACTGTAGACCCGGTGGCTTAAACAAAAAACATTTATTTTTCTGGAGGCTGGAAAACTGAGATCACAGTGCCAGTATGGTTGGTTCTGATGAGGGGCCTTGTGATGGTTAATACTGAGTGTCAACTTGATTGGATTGAAGGATTCAAAGTATTGTCCCCGGGTGTGTCTGTGTGAGAGGGTGTTGCCAAAGGAGATTAACATTTGAGTCAGTGGGCTGGGAAAGGCAAACCCACTCTTAATCTGGGTGGGCACCATCTAATCAGCTGCCAGCATGGCTAGAATATAAAGCAGGCAGAGAAATATGAAGGCTTGACTGGCCTAGCCTGCCGGCCTGCATCTGTCTCCCATGCTGGATACTTCCTGCCCTCGAACATCAGACTCCAGGTTCTTCAGTTTTGGGACTCGGATTGGCTCTCCTTGCTCCTCAGCTTGCAGACGGCCTATTGTGGGACCCTGTGATCAGCTGAGTTAATACTTAATTAACTCCTCTTTATATATATATATACACACACACACACATATATGCATATATGTATATATACACACATGTGTGTATATATATATAATCTCCTATTATTATATATGTGTGTGTGTGTGTGTATCCTATTATTTCTGTCCCTCTAGAGAACCCTGACTAATACAGAGCTCTTCTCGACTATAGATGGCTGATTTCTCAAGGTATCCTCACATGGGTGAAAGAGCAACCAAGTTCCCTCAGACCTCTTTTATAAGGGCATTAATCGCATTCACGAGGGCTTCACCCTTATGTCTGAATCACCTCCCAAAGGCCCCACCTCCTAAGACCATCACACTGAGGGTTAGGATTTCAACATGTGAATTTGGGGGAGACAGAAATGATCAGTCCATAACCGTGACCCTGGGAAAGTTACTCAAGCCCCGTTTTCTTCGGTTTGCTCGGTGAGTTAAATGGAAATAATAATGGTATTTCTTTATAGACTTGGGAGGATTCGCTAAATTAATTAAAGTGCTTAAAACAGGGCATGGTCCATAAGAGACACTCAAGTCTTAGCTGTTATTTAACCTGAACATGATTTTGAGTAGGGCTCAAACTCTCTCCTCTTGGACTCCAGGCTATGCAGGGGGTTATCAAGGAGCTGTTTCAGTGTCCCTGAAAATATCCTGGCAGTTCGACCACATCCTCTGTGGTCTACATTTAGAAATCACTGGTCTGCTCAGAGTACAGAGATGACTTACAGGGGATTCAATTTCATGATTTCAAATACAATCTTAGTAGAACTCCATTCCTGATACAGATGAGAAACGACTGTTTCTCCACCACATCGTAGGGATATTTTCATCCACTGTAGTAACGGCTTACCTCTGCAGGTCCTACCTCTGCAGGTCCTACCTCTGCAGGTCCTTTCCGTGTCCTCAGGCCTCCCTGAGTGGTTGAGAGCTGAATGGGGCTGAGAGTTTCGGATTTTCATGGACTGGTTCCTCTGCTCACCTTCACCCACTGCATCTCCCACCAGCAGGTTGCTGTTCAACCTATATGTGTTTCCTTGATGATTAGGGGGTTAGGGTCTCCTCTGCTGTAGAGAAAATGCAAGTGGTTTATACTAGGTGTCTTAGAACTGACTGCTGAAGAAAGAAAAGAAGAAGAAAGGGAAGAAAACAATTTCCTGTAACTAACTCCCCAGGGTGATGCTGGATTTGAGGCATAAGTGCTCACTGTGTCTGTCTATGGACTTACCAGGCCAATATATTGATCCCATGGATAGCCAGTGAATGTTTGATGGAGTAGAGGGTGTGTGTGCTACCCTTGATCTTATTCCAAATTCAGGGATGAGGCACGGTGAAAAATGTGGGAGGGTGGAATAGGAGCAGGATTTGGAATCTCAAAGACTTGGGATGGGAAATCTCATGTTCAATTCTTACTAGCAGTATGACCTTGAGGCAAACCCCTGTCTTCTCAAGGCTTTTGTTGTCCTGTGTATGAGATGGGAAGAATAATACCACCATAGGTTTTTGTGTGGAATAAATAGGATAACATCCACATAGCAAACCCCACAGTAAATGGTAGCAGTTATTAGAAGTCTCCTAGTTTAGGTCTTCTACGATGTAGCAGAGAAAGCTGTGCATGCAGAAAGGGTCATTACCAAGCACAGGTGCACTAGTAGTGGTATTGTACTCCCATGATTGAGTGTTTCTTTAACCTTTTGTTAAGGGAGATTTGAATTTGTGTACACAACAGTTCTTCAACAAGTACTTGATGAATGTCAGTCAATATGTCAGCAACAGGGTTGCTGTTACAGAAATAAGTAAGGCAGAATCTTAACCCTGAAAGAGTGTAGGCATGTAATAACTCATATTAGGTAAGATAAAAAAATCTATGATTAACAGAAACATACCAATTTATTGAAATACCTCGATTCATTGGAACATCAACACAAGATGGTTTTATTTCTTACAAACTATCTCCAACTTTACTGTGTACCTCCCCTGCTTCTTTGCCTCCATTCACATATTGGGAATCTTTTAGAACTTTCTGATTCATTTTAGATATTAAAGTTAGGACGTTGAAATTCTCAATCACATTTTGGGTTCAAAACTCTCTACTTCCTTTCCTGTTTCATTTATGTCTGAGCTCCTCTGGTATGTGAGGCAGAGTAAGGAGGGAGAAGAATACTTCTTACTTGTATTTACGGTTATTTACAGGAAGGGGGTCCTGGATCTCACTCTGACGTGGTTGTTTCTGAGTATGTTGTGCTTATCATTTTCCCAGGAGTGTATATTCAGCTTCACTGTGGCCCTGCCTTCATGGAGGATGTACAACCCCTTAATCTATGTTAGACTTTTCGGCTGTTTGTAAAGCCTTAGAATTCCCATTGTTCTTCACAAAAAGCCATGAGGATCTTCCCTGACATCCCCTGAGTGTTTCATGGACTTGGGATAAGCTGTACCCATCTTTCCCAGGTACGCTATGTCACATTCTCTGCACACATGGGCTGCTCTAACAACCCTCCACCAGTCTTTGGTATTCTCCAGACGGCAATCAGGAACCAGTCTCTGATATTGTGCATGTTTCTAAACTCTTCCCAGACACAGCTTCATGTTCCTAAACTCTTCCCAGATAGAATTTCATGTTCCTAAACTTCCTTTTCCTAGGCACAACTTCACATTCCTAAACTCTTTGCAGACACAGCTTCATGTTCCTAAACCCTTCCCAGACACAACTCCATGTTCCTAAACTTCATGTTGCTAAAATCTTCTTAGTACAACTTCATGTTCCTAAACTTCCTCTTCCCAGACATAACTTCATGTTCCAAAACTCTCCCCAGACATAACTCCACAGGGTTCTGCACAGATTTTCTGGCTCTTGCTAAGGGAGACCTGAGTGTTCTTCAGCTCAGCAGCCTACAGAAGAAACTGATGCAAGCCCTTCCTTTTTATAAGTACCCTAAATATTGATTAGTGACTCTGACAGATGTCAACAACCAATTTAGTTTGGGGAGTTTGAGAGAGAAAAAGAACATCCACCAACCTTGTCTCTCCTGTACTTCTCCCCAAGTCCTTTCATCAGTTTTCAGTGAGGGAAAGGAAAAGAGTGATTGCTGTGGTAGGACTTATTCTGGTCTTTGATGTGCACATGTGACAGTTTCTGACCTCGATTTTAGATGACTTAATAGAGCTGGGTTAGTTTGTACACTGACTGAACTTTGGGCTATATGAAGAGACCTTCTGTATATTATACAGGAGATACAAGTGTTATTTGTGAGACAACAAACGGGGAAATGGCAACTTTTTCTGAAAATATTTAGGAAGACACTACAATTCCTCCCTTACCTACTCCTTTGCTTCTCATAGCACTTTGCTCAAAGTTAGAGCTCAATGTAGGTTTTCTTGCTAGATGTTTTTCATTCATCAACAAGTTTTTTGATTTGTTTATTCTGTCACTGAACAATAATAAATTAAGCTACTACTCCTTGCAACTGGTCTGCAAGAAGATGATAACACACCGGTGAACACAAGAGACATCGCTCATTCTCTTAGCCAATTTTGTGCTGCTATAATAGAGTAACACAGACTGGGTAATGTATAATGAACAGAAATTGATTTGGCTCATGCTTCTGGAAGTTTGGAAGTCCAAGGCTGAAGGACCAACATCAAGCAAGGACCTTCTTGTAGTGTCATCCCATGGTGGAAGGGCAAACTGCAAAAGAGAGGGAGAGAGGACAAGAAAGGCCAAACTCATCCTTTTCTAAGGAACCCACTTTTGGGATAATGAACCAGTCCTGTGATGATGACATTAATCTATTTATGAGACTGAAGCCTTTATGACCTAACTACCTCTTAAAGCTCCTACTTCTTAACACAAATGCACTGGGAATTAAGTTTCCAATGCATGATCTTTGCACATTCAAACTATAGCACCCACTGAGGAAGAAACTTACAAGTGCAATGAGTATGGCAGTACGGAAGTGGAGAGTTCTTCCAGAGCAGGAGCCCCCATCACTGAGCTCCAGCCTAGTTGAGGGGCATATGGAAATCTCTAGGGAAGTGATGGTTAAGCACCAACCTAAAGGAAGTGGAAACCAGCTAGGCAAAGAAGGGAGAAATCATTTCTAGAGAAAAGGAGGGAGATGGTGAAGCCACTGAAAGAAATTTAGGATGGCTGGAATGTAAGAACATGTTGTGTTAGGTAATACTGGGAAATAGGTAGTGGCTAAATCAAATGGACTTCATAGACCATGTTTAGGATAGAAGTAAGAAAGAATGAATGGGTTAATTAATTAATTGGTAAATAAATGAAATGTCTTCTTGTAGGCACACATCTCTCCTAGAAGATGAATACGTCAGGCTTAGATAATGATGCTTTCCATGGGAAGGAGTGGTCAGCCTATATTTTCCACTATTCTCTTTGTAAGAGGTGAGGGCAAATATTTGAGAATGGAGAGAGAGTCTTTCTTTCACCTTTTTTTCTGTTGTAATTTAACAGTTGCTTCCTATTTCTATCCCTCCTTTTACTTTAAAATTTTCTGTTTTTATTTTTATCTTGTTTCTTCTGTAACCCTCCAACGACCCTGTGTTGATTGGGTTTGCTTATCCATAAATGTAATTTTAATTTCTTTTGAGGAAAGAAGAGCCATAATTATTTAGTTACTATTTTTCCCATTAGGGCTGTTTTTGTTGGCTCTGAGTTCTCTGTGGAAACATACACTCTACCTGAAGCGGTTACATTTTATTGTGTGGGTATCAATAATACAATGATGTCTTCTCTAAAATACCTGCCCTTTTCCTCCGTGTACTGTGTTGAAAAACATTCGGCTTGTAGCAATTCGATTGCCTGGAGTTAGCGACACCACGCTTTTCTCTGCTGAACTGAACATGTTTACTCCTTGGGAAATATTACTAAAGACATCATGTTACTGTCATTTTTGAAGGCACAAATACCACTTAGAAACAATATTGGCTCATGGAAATTACCCAAATGGTTCCTTTCTAAGGTTATATCAGGGAAACTGCATTGTCTCCAAAGGGTCAGGGATCATCTCACAGTTAACATTTTTCTGTTTTTTAGAAGGTTTGACAGCCTCACGTTAGAAAGAGTGACAACACAAGGCTAATAACTTCACTTTTCTCAATGTCTTTATCATCTGCTCTAATTTACGAAGCTCTTTTGTTGAAAGGCCCTACACCTATTTTATGAAAGGAAACCTGACTACTGTTTGATCATAATTTTAACCTGTTTTCTTGCACAGGAGGTGCTATTATTGCACCTCTGTTAGGCTTATTAGTAAACCAAGCTCTCCTAAATCCTTCTCCTACCTTCAGGTCAAACAGATCCACAGACCCGGCAGAGTGGACTAAAGATGTTTTGTACCGTTGTTCAAGCCAAGGATTTGGATTCTTTTCATTCCTCTTGTGGTTATCTAAACGAGATCTAACTAAAAACAATAAAGTAGCAAAGTTGAAAGAGTAGTTAATAGACAGTGATTAAGAGGGAAATGAGAAAAAAATGTATTGAGTATTTAGCACATGCCACGTGAAGGTCGAAGGATCTGCCTATGTTACACTATTCCATTCTCACAGCAAACCACTGGGGAAAATACTATTGTTGAATAAAGAAATATGCTGATGATTATTTAATACATTGAACAAAGTCCTGCAGATAGTAAAAGGCAGATCTAGGATTCAAACCCATGTTTTTCTGATTTCATCATGCCAGTGATAAAGGATGCATAGTGTATTATGCTGCTTTCCGGTACTTACCTGTCCAATGCCAGCTTCTCACATATCACCAACACAAGCCGTTGATACAGAAGAGTTTGTTGCCTGTTGATGCTTTCTCATGAAGAGTTAATGGATTTTTCAGGAAGTTTCTTTAATGTAATGAGCTATCAAGTTATTTGCCTGAATGAGAGTCTTCTGGAATAGTAA
Organism: Colobus angolensis palliatus; assembly: GCF_000951035.1. NCBI lineage: Eukaryota > Metazoa > Chordata > Mammalia > Primates > Cercopithecidae > Colobus > Colobus angolensis. The sequence goes on from NW_012114555.1 coordinate 7,525,545, forward strand.
AGGTAAAGGCAAACGAAGAAAAGAGTAGTGGACTCCTATTCGTGTAGACCGTATGTTGAGAGTGGGAGGTAAGTCCAAGTCACATGAGGAGGTAGATGGATTTGTTCTCATATCACACAACGACATGGTTATTTAATTACGTCTGTAATGACATCTTCGTCTCTGCTACTGGAGAAGGAACTCTTCCACGGAAGGGCTATCCTCTTAGTCACTTTTGTTACTCCATAAATGCCTAGTGTTTCTTCGCCTAGAACAGAGTGGTATCAAGTGAGTAGAGATGGAATGGTGATGGCAGCAGTGGAGAAAATGGTAACAATGTAACAATATTTATCTTCTGCTCACTCCACACAAGCCACATGCACTTCCTGGTGTGTTATCTCATCTACTCCTTGTGACACCCATAAGGGATTGCTGCTATTTTTATTAAACAGATATGCCATAAAACAAGATTGTGTTCATTGTTTAATAAAGGTTTGCTGCAATTAACTGGACATTCTTTCAGTAGATTAATATCATATAAATCAGCCAATTATGTTGACCTTTATTCATTCCAAAATAAATATTAACATTTCCAATAGATTTTGCCTATTAAATGCTGACAGAACTTCACCAAAGCCAGTGAGTATCTTACAGCAAACATAAGAAGCTCATTAAGAAACATTTTCTTTTGTTGAGGACTTGTGGGCACAGACGAACCTACTGCCATTTGATTCTCATGTATATGTGTTGAGAGAATCTCTGTGGCCTGAGTCTTCCTGAACCAGACTCTGAATGACTTCCTCCCAACTGGTGGTTTTTTTCCATTTCTTAAGTCTCTGCTGCCACACTGTGGAGAAGCACAAAATAACACATCAGTTTCCTAGGTATTTTTTGTCATGTTTTACCAAGGAGCCATTGTCATTTACAGTGCTTCAAATTTGATTAAAAAATGACTAATCTTTTGTCTGAATGTCATCTGCAAATAAAAACCTTTCAAACAAAAGATGATGTTAAGTAAAGTCATTACAAATTAGGATTAATAGTAGTATTTTAATAGGTTTGCTTTAATGACTACTTGGGTAATGGTCACTTTAAGAAAGGCAAACTGAAATAAATATGAGTTTTCAATTCTGATACAAAGGAGACTTCCTTCTTTCCTTCCTTCCTTCCTTCCTCCCTCTTTCCTTCCTTCTTCTTCCTCCTTTCCTCCTTCCTTCTCTTCCTCCCTCTTTCCCTACTTATTTACTTCCTTCCATCTTTCTTTTCTTTCTCTTCCTCTATTAAAATTGTATCGGCTGTCTACCAGCCTGTGTCAGCCATTATGCCAGATAGTATTATTAACACAAAATCAAATTAAGCCTTGTCTCTGAATCTCAATAGGGACACTTCCTAGTGATAAAGAAAGGTATATGTAAAAAGAAAATAGAATGTAAAGCAGGGTTGAGAGACTTATGCACGAGATATCATGGGACTCTAACAGGCAGCTCTGAAAGCCACAGTTTCAATTATTTGCAGTAAATTCAGACACATGATTTTCTGAAAGTCAGAAATCTCATTCTCCAACAACTGTGGATATCATAAGCTCCTGTTGACCTACTTACAACGAGAGTTATTGCCCTCTTCGGTTGAAGATGATTGGAATTTCTAGGGATTAAGAAAATTACCAAACAAAGCCTTTCTCTGTAATTTAATCAATGTCATTGCAAAGTTTTCTATAGAAAGATGGAGATCTTTACAACGTTCTTTGGAAATATACACTTCTTCATGCACATGTCTTTTGTCATCTACATAATGCAATATTGGTATTTATCTATTTTCAAGCATTTCTAGAAAGTAAAACCCAAGAATGAGGACGTTCACCAGGGCTTAAAAAGAAAATGAAAATAAATAAAATCTTGCTTTAAAGAGCATACAGAATGTCATTATAATATGAAGCCTACACTATTTCTTTAGGTCATGAAAGTGATAGCTATATCCTAAAAATGATTTTTATTTATTATTTCTTTAATACACTATTTCCTAGTATCAGGTGTCTAGAAATACCTTTATTTCAAAGGCTAACAAACTTGAGAAGAAAGGTTAAAATAATCAAGTTAGTTTAGGAGATTTAAGGAGAGAAGAGTATGAATTATACTTGCTGAATGCATACTATATACAGGCATGTGGCAAACAATTTATTATTATTATTTTATTTTATTTTTGAGACAGGGTCTTGCTCTGTCACCCAGCCTGGAGGCAGTGGAACGATCTCAGCTTGCTACAACCTCTGCCTCCCGAGTTCAAGCAATTCTCATGCTTCAGCCTCCCTAGTAGTTGGGACTACATGTACCCACCACCACACCCATCTATATATTTTTTTTTTTTTTTTGTATTTTTAGTATAGACAGGGTTTCATCATGTTGGCCAGGCTGGTTTCGAACTCCTGACCTCAGGTGATCTGCCCACCTCAGCCTCCCAAAATGCTAGGTTACAGGCGTGAGCCACCGCGCCTGGCCAAACAATTTAAATCTGTTACTTTACTTAAAGTTCCAAATAAAAATGAGGGGTCAACATATTAGCTTTATTTTAGAGATGAGGAAACTGAGGCTTAGAGAGTATCATCAACTTGTTAATGGTCTAGTAACTAGTAAATGGAAGAATTTGGATAAAACTAGAACCCACATTGTTCCATTATGTTATCAGAACAAAAAGGAATCATTTAAATATTTATATCCAAGTAAAAAAAAAAAAAAAAAACACCCACTGTCTAAATCTGCCTGATTGTTTTGTTCAAGACTAATATGATGTCAACAGTATTAGTAGAATAAGTACAAGTATCTTGTTTTATGTATTTATTTGTCTTCCCCCACCCCAACTTTTGAATTTATAATAAAGGTCTTGTTTTAAACCACATGAAAACTGTATTTGCTTATCTTTGAAGTGCATACTTTCTTATTAAGTACATTTTAAATTAAACCTTCTTCTCGGAGGTGAAAGAAAACTGTAAGCTAATTTAAAAGTCAGGAATCGAATGCGTTTTTTATTTTTGATTACAGGCTTTCAGAGCCAAAATTAATTAACATCATTTCAATAGGAAAATAAAGTCAAATAGTTGAATGCTGCATTTTTACGTGATATGAGACAAATTGCTGCCATTATTTGTTTTATTTTATTTTATTTTATTTTATGTTATTTGAGATGCAGTTTTGCTCTTGTCCCCCAGGTTGGAGTGCAATGGCGCAATCTCAGCTCACTGCTCTCCAAGTAGCTGGGATTACAGGCAGGCGCCATCACACCCAGCTAATTTTTGTATTTTTCATAGAGACGGGGTTTCACCATGTTGGCCAGGCTGGTCTCGAACTCCTGACCTCAGGATCCACCCGCCTCGGCCTCCCAAAGTGCTGGGATTACAGGCATGAGCCACTGCTCCCGGCCAAATTGTTGCTGTTCTTAAAGACAGACAGGGGTATTTACAGTCTAGCAGCAATGGAAATAAATAACTATACAAACACAAAGTAGAAGGTCGAGTGAGTCTAGTGTAGAAGCTTGGTTTTCACTCAAAAACAAAAGTCCAACATCTTAGGAGCTAAGGATAGGAATATGCTACGCAGGCATTAAGTCAGGAACAGCCTGAGGAGAGGCTGAGGAGGGTGGATTGTTTTGGGTAATGGCTCACTTTCTTCATCTATAATGGGGATTTTAATGGTATCAGGCTATAGCATTGTGAGGATTAAATGCAGTAACATATGTAACACTCTTGATCCAGCAAATGCCTACAGCACATAGTATCTGTTTGATAAATGTTAATCTTTGTTATCATCCCAACAGGCAATGGAATTAAGTAGAAATTGTACAAATTATGATATTGTCATATTAAGTCTCCAGCAGGAGGTTTATATTATAATGGATGTATGACAGTAGGGAGCAACTTAATCTTTCTAAGGTTCAATTTTCATACCTGTTAAAGAGGACTATGATTCATACCTATTGTGCAAAGCTGCTGTGGGGTCAAAGGAAAGAATGTTTGCAAAAGGCCTCTGTAAAATGTAAAGGGCCCCTTACATGCTGGTCAACATCACTATATATTTCTATTCCTTCCAAGTTTTCATAGAAATCTCACCTTTGAATTTACTTATGAGTCAGAATTATGATATAACAATAATATTAAATATATTTATTAGCTGGGATGAACTTTGCTGGCTCAACTCCGTGAATAGTGACCTATGAGGGGAAAAACCCTATGACATTAGCTCTGAGGGGAGGACATACAGAGTCCTATTGAATGGTGAGAAGGAAAGTGAGCGTTAGGGAGCAGAAGCGAGAAAGTGTCCATGTTAGGAATAAATTTAGCTATAAGTAACATAGCACTCAACTAACAGCAGCGTAAAATAGTGAGTTCATGTGTTTTTATGTAGCAAGTTTGAAGGAAGGTGGTATCCTAGCGTTGATCAGCTCACAGCAATGCATTAGAGGCCCAGATCTCTCTCCTTTGCTGTTCATAGTTTTCATCCCCTTGTTAATTGACTCAGGGCAGCAGACAACTGCATTATCTCCACTGTGTGTGCTCAAGGCAGGAAGAAGTAGAGAATAATGGTTCCAGACCTATCTGTTCCTTGCAAAGAAAGCAAACGCTTCCCCCAGTATTTCTTGGCAAATTATTACATCTTAAGAAGCAGAGTATGTCTGACTTACTCCTAGCTTCAACCAACAGTGGGAAGATGAATATTTAATAAATATTTAGCTAATCTGAGCAAAATCTGAGTTATATTTACAAGAAACATGGGAAGAATGATTGGGTAAGTAGCTAGCAGTACCTGCCACTGTGCAATTCTTATACTTGGTGGAAGAGGGGACATTTCTGATTAAAGGTGCAGAAGCTTTGTAACATAATAAGCATAATGACATTTCCGGTAAGCTTGGAACCCTCAGTTGTTTGTGTATGTGTTTTCAGACTGAGAAGCAAAGAACATAGTAAAGTAACTGAAGATAGAGACAATTTTGAACTGGTTAAAGGAATGGAGTTAGAAATTAGTTTTAAATAATGATTCCCTTGAAAACTATTTCTGTTGTAATTGATGAGAAAGTAAATACATGTACCTTTGAGGGTTGCATCATTAAGTGAAAATGTCATATTGTTCCTCGTTAGTTTCTGCAAGCAAAATAAATGTCACCTATTGAAACCTCAAGAGCAGATGCTATGGTGTTTGGATGCTGTGTGAAGTATTGTTCAAGAGTGTAACTGGTAAAGAAATTTGACTAAATAAACTGTATAATTCTAAACAACTGATTTAATCCCCCAAGCCTTCTGGGGATAAAAAGAGATTCCATCAGATGCAACTTATATGGTAAAATTAAACACTTTACAGGAATTACAGAAGGTATAAAACTTCTTGAAATTTTAAAACTTCATGGTCTTGCACATAAATTGGGCCCAGCAAACTTCAGAATAGCTGTTAGAGGAGAATTAGGATGTGTTTGCTTTTTAATGTTGCTTGTTTCTTATTATAAGATGACAATTTTATCCTGTTAGTTCGCCATAACTGTCTTTGTAGAATTTGTAATCAGCATAGCCAAAGGCATACTTCACCGTAAGATTTGACTGCGTCATTTTAAGAACTTTTGCTCTAGTCACGAGCAGTACTGTATTTGTCTCCAGCACCACCTAGTGACAAATTTAAAAAGCTGCATCTTATTGAGTTGAAATGGTATCTTTGACTTAAAAAGCCATTGCCGGGCCTGGCGCGGTGTCTCATGCCTGTAATCCTAGCACTTTGGGAGATCTAGGCAGGCAGATTGTCTGAGCTTAGGAGAGTGAGACCAGCCTGGGCAACACAGTCAAACCCTGTCTCTACTAAAATACAAAAAATTAGCTGGGCGTGGCGGCGTGCCCCTCTAGTCCCAGCTACTTGGGAGGTGGAGGCAGGAGAATTGCTTGAACCCAGGAGGCAGAGGTTGCAGTGAGCTGAGATCGCACCAATGCACTCCATCCTGGGAAACAGAATGAGACTCTGTCACAAAAGAAAAAAAAAAAGCCATTTCCACTGCCCAGACCACTGGCCATGTGCAGCCAGTGAGTGCCTAAAATGTGGCTAGTACAATGGATCTCAATAGTTTTTATATTGATTGAATGTTTAAAATAATATTTAATAATATTAAAAGTAAAATAATATTAAAATTTCTTTAAAGAAAAGATATTATTGCTGGAAGTGATGGCTCACACCTGTAATGATAGCACTTTGGGAGGCCGAGACAGGAGGATCACTTGAGGCTGGGAATTTGACAGCAACCTAGGCAACATAGTGAGACTCTATCTGAAAAAAAAAAAAAAAAAAAGACGGGTGTGGTAGTCCACACCTGTAGCCCCATCTACTCGGGAGGCTGAGGCCGAAGGATTGTTTTATAGCCCAGGAGTTCGAGGTTGCAGTGAGCTGTGATCATGCCACTGCACTCCAGCCTGGGCTACAGAGAGAGACCCTGTCTCAAAAAAAAAAAAAAAAAAAAAAAAGCAATATTAAAATTTATTTCACCTGTAAGTTCATATTATTCTTAACATGATTGTATGTGCAGTTTGCATTATATTTAATGAACAATGATAACTTAGATACTTAATTACATAGTTTTACCCATGTAGCTCATTTAGTAAAAGTATAGGGGTAAAGAAGTGGATGAAAACCATCTGAATTTATTCAAAATAACATGTTGGAACATGAGTGGATGTGTCAGTAATAAATATATCCTGGGTTGTTTTATATGTATACTTTTGATCATAGGTAATTAACAATCTTAGTAGATTTACTAACTATTCAAGTGCCAGTATTGAGAATCCACTAGGTGCCAGGTATTGTTTTAAGAACTCTGCATGCATTTACTCACGTAATCCCCACAAAAATCCAGTGAGACAACTACTGTTATTCTAGTCATTTCACACAAAATAGAGTGAGGCCCAGACAACTGAAGGCCTTCTCCAATGTCAGGTGGCTATGAAGAGGAAGAGTCAGGCTTTGCTCACAGTCTGGCTTCAGCATCTACATTCTGAACTGCTCTGATATCCTCCTACTGAAAAGAAAATGTAAATGAAAAATTAAAAAAAAATCGACTGGCTGTAGGATAACTGCTTTAAGCACATGTCCACACGATAGTCATAAATTATTGCTATTAAGTTATTGTATTCTTATTTACTTTTAAGATGGAGTCTTGCTCTTTCACCAGGCTGGAGTGCAGTGGTGCGATCTTAGCTCACTGCAACCTCTGCCTCCCGGGTTCAATCGATTCTCCTGCCTCAGCCTCCCAAGTAGCTGGGATTACAGGCGCCTGCCACCACGCCCCACGATTTTTTGTATTTTTAGTAGAGATGGGGTTTATCCATGTTGGTCAGGCTGGCCTTGAACTCCTGAGCTCAGGTGATCCACCTGCTTCGATCTCCCAAAGTGCTGGGATTACAGGTGTGAGCCACCACTCCTGGCCTAGTTATTGTATTCTTATTAATGTGATTCAAATGGATTTAGTGAGAAAATTAGTCATTTTTTAATATTGTGTTTCAGATTGGTCATTGATTTTTTAGCCTCTATCACATTTAGGAGACACCATGAAGATAGTAAGAGAATAAGATGCATGATTTGCCTTTTGAGTGCTCAAAGTCAGGGGAAGTTGTGTTCATAAACAAATAATACAGATGGAGGACAGAGAAGAAAGTTTTCATGAAGATGATGTTTAAACAGAGTTTTAGAGGAAAAATAGGATTTGTCCAGGCAGAAAAGAGAGGAAAGCCAGAGGTCCCAGGCAGAGGGGACAGTTGGACAAAGTCATGTAATTATGAAACAGCATGGCACCTGCAGAAAGCTAGAAATAGTGCAATATTGCTTGAGTTTGAAGTTGTTGGGATACATAAGGGTGTTGTCTAATGGGACTGTCACAAAGTTCTTTCATGGAAATTTGCCAGCCTCACAACCTCTCGGTGTAGGAGAAAATGATTATGTATGTGAGCTGATAAGATCTGAGTTTGGCTTGATTTTTTTTTTTTTTTCTGTAGTACCGCTATTTTATGTGATAAGAAAAATCCTATGGGGGGGAAAAAATCTATGAAACTATAGTTCACAGAACCAGTTCAAGAACATGTCTCCAAACTTTAAGATACTCTGTGGACCTTGTAAAGATCAAATGAATTTATATATATATAACACAGCTTTGAAAGCAGCCCAATGCTCATTAGATGGAGGGTTTATGATACCATCATCACTCTGGAGATAAATCAATCAGATTATTTAAATGTCTAGAGCACAATTGCTTTTAAAGTAAAAATTTTAGATGCTTTTTTATTACTTGTTACTCTAGTGGATATTAAGAAACTTTTATTGGCTACCTTATGACGAGGATGACAGACTTTCTTAAAGGATTCATGAATTCACAACAAACTGGTCTATTGATTTTAAGTAAAATGGACAGCAAATTTGGTAATATGGTCAAAATGCATAGATTTGTAGACTGACTGAAGCTAATTAAAACATAATACCATTTTTGTCTTGTTCATGACTTTTTGAAAGGACCTCAATTTGTATCTAAAATATCATCTGATAGTATCCCATGTGAAACCCCCAAATCATTGTATTCCAACTTGAGGAACTAGAAAGATGCAGCCTGGATGTTTCCTCAAACTGGATAATGGGTGAATTAGCCTCCCTAAAGAAAGGCCCCTAACTTAGATCAGCCACACAGAAATAGTCTTCATTTGTTTTTTTTGTTTGTTTGTTTGGTTTTTAATTTTTGGTTTTTGAGTTGGAGTCTCATTCTATTGCCCAGGCTGGAGTGCAGTGGCACGATCTCCGCTGACTGCAACCTCTGCCTCCCAGGTTCAACCGATCCTCCTCCCTCAGCCCCCTTAGTATTTGAAATTAAGGCACACGCCACCATGCCCAGCTAATTTTTGTATTTTTAGTAGAGATGGGGTTTCACCATGTTGGCCAGGCTGGTCTTGAACTCCTGACCTCAAGTGATCCACCCACCTTGGTCTCCAAAAGTGCTGGGACTACAGGCATGAGGCACCGTGCCTGGCCTATTTCTACCACTCTGTCATTACAACATTGTTTACCAGGCTGGGTACAGATATGTGCAATATATGATGGTGAGTGAATTAAATTACTTAGGGAATGTTTAAAATGTAGATCTTTGAGCCTTGTAGAACCAGTAAATGAGAGTGCATGGGATTGGAGCATGGGAATTAACATTTTTAACAGACATCCTAGAAGATTTGAATACACACTAAAGTTTGAGAAGCTCAGGACCAGTTTGTGGTTTAGACATGGTCTATGTAATTAAATGTCAGTCACTCTTCTATGTGGATATTCACTACTTTTTCAGAAATCAAGAACTGAAAGCTGTTTTGATATAGCTCCTCTGTTAGCAAACACCAACACCAAGACCCTACTCTCATGAAATATGAAACATAGCTTGACCAACACTGTTCACTCCATCGGATTTCATCTGGCCTCAGCATTCTAGGAAATGAATGCTAAACTATGTCCCTGCTCACATGCTCTATGACCATTCTGGTAAATCCTTCTATCAGTCACTTTTCTGCTATAAAAGATTTAAAAAGTAGCAGGGTGGGTTTTCTGTTCTTCCATAGAGACGTTTCAGCTGCTGGCTACCTTTGCTGGAAAGAAAAATAAAGTTTCCAAAACATGCTTTGAAATAACAGTCCATCTAAGCATCCAGTTTGGCAAATAAGTAGTTAGATGCCTTTTTCATACTTGATATTTTCAGTGCAAAATATGACTGATTATGTTACTTATTACAGGAGAAATTGCTATTATATGATTCATGACTTATTAGGATGATAGAGGTCTATGATTAGTTTTGTTTGCATATTTACCTTAAAGACCTACAGGTTATGTAAGGCATTTGCTTGCTTTGAATACCTCTTTCCACCTTTATCTCACACCCCAACAATTAATTGGTATGACTGCTTTATATAATGAGAAAGGTGTATTTAGGAGAATTTGGCAAAAGAGAGTGACTAAGGCAAGAAAATAGATGACAAGACTAGTTTTTAGCAAGATGACAGGTGTAAAATTACAGCTCAGTTTTCATTTTACCTTAATTATTCCCCATCAAGTGTAATATTCTTTATAAAAATGAAGTATAGAAGCAGCACACATTTTTAAAATGTCAAATTAATCCCAGATGAAGACAGTGGACTGGAATTTTGTCACAATAAATAAATCTCGGTTCTTCAGACCATACTAATTTCATGCCTGCCTACTGAGACCACTGTTAGATGTAAAGGTAAAATCACTTTTAATAGAAAGAGAAGGTGTTTATCCAGAAGAACTGGTAAATATAGATTCAACAAACTATGGGTATAAATGTCTTCCAAAAATTATAATGCATTAGCAATTATGCAATCCTACATAGAGACCCCAAGAACTTCTTAGAGCATGCTAAGGGTTATAGTGAGCCCGCACTGTGTAGCAAAATGGAATAGAACCTATAACTTTTGGTCTAAATTATTCCAGCTCTCAAGTCTTTTTAATAAGATTCTCTTATTAAGGGAAAATTAACATTTCTGATTTCATAATTTATTCCTGAAATGGAGGAGCCTGGAGAAAAGAAGTGACAACATTTCGGATAAAGAGAACTTAGGCAAAATTTCACAGAAGGAAGGAGTGTCGTGGATTCAGGGAACATTTAAGAGGCAAGCGTGGCTAAATCAAGCGATCTGAGAAAAAATATATAAATTTTGAAAATATAATCTCTGCCCACTAAATACCTGATATCTGGGGATTTGTATATTCTTAGGGCAAAATGGTTGGCAATGGCAAAGATTGTTTGACATCTCTCTTTTATGTTAACTGTGCAGTTTCAATTCATTTAGGCAAGATCTAAACTAGCTTGTGCCTAGTTATTACTTCTTTCATAAAAAGAAGACTCCTTCTGCCTCAATTTTCTCATTCTGAACTAAGCCATTAATTAGAAGAAACTAACTCATTTCCTTTTCCTTATTCCCATTTTCAGCATGTATCAGACCTTGACATAGGGATGAATGTGCTGTTTTCAGCTTCATTTTGATAGTAAAGGGATTTGGGCTACTAAGATATTACAATTTTCGTAAAGCAAATTTCTCCTTTATGCTGCTCTCATAATTTTGAACCTAATTTGGGGACTCCAGGGGGAACTGGGTAGAAACCATAATTAGAGTTATATCCTTTTGCAAGCTACCTGCATTGGGCGATTGTGTGTGTGTGTGCTTGTGTGTGTGCGTGTGTGTGTGTGTGTGCATGAGAGAGAGACAGACAATTCATTCTCATTTGTCTATGTATCTATTCATCCAGAAAGACAGAGTGACAGAGAGCTATGGAGAGACAGAGAGAGAGAGAATTATTTTTAAATTTTCAGCAAGGGGAAATTTGAAGCAAATATATAAAAAAGGAGGTTGCTGCAGATTCTGGCAAGGGGCTGATAGTTGAATTTAAATTTGGTTAATCTTGGTAATGTTCATAGACTACGGACCTGCATGGTATTACATGTAAACTGCCCCTCCCAACACACACACACACACACACACACACACACTCCTCTGCGTTCCCAAAATGTGAATTCTGGCAAGGGGCTGATAGTTGAATTTAAATT
>NW_012114555.1:7539993-7630125 GCF_000951035.1 Colobus angolensis palliatus
TGATGTTGGCTCACGGCAACCTCCACCTCCCGAGTTCAAATGATTCTTCTACCTCAGCTTCCTGAGTAGCTGGGATTACAGGTGCACGCCACCACACCCAACTAATTTCTGTATTTTTAGTAGACATGGGGTTTCATCATGTTGGTCAGGCTGGTCTCGAACTCCTGACCTCATGATCTGCCCACCTCAGCCTCCCAAAGTGTTGGAATTAGATGCGTGAGCCACCGCGCCCAGCCTATGTAGCCTTTTAAGTAAGCTGCTTCCCAATGGGACCAGTGACTTTAATACATAAATAGCAAAGAAAATCAGTTGTCCCTTTCCTGGCTGTGAGTTTGCCATTTGCCAGCACAATTGTAGTACCTGTTTGCTTCTCCATCAGAGTTAGTGGGGTTTTTTGTTTGTTTGTTTTTTCATGTCATATGTCTTGTGCTTCATGGAGAGAAAGATATGTGATTCACTTTCTTAGCAGACCCAGCACCCACCTTGTTGTTTCTCATCTGCACAGTTGTTATTTCTTACACTCTATGTCTCAAGTTGCTAAAGTGAACTGGTTTTGGTGTCAACAGGCCGTGCCTTCAAGTTGTTGTAACAAGAGACTAAGAAGTGGAAAAAAAAAAAAAAAAAAAAGTGCATCAACGTGCTTTTAATTTACATGTCACAAAACTGTTTGTCTGTTTACTCATTTTCCCCTAGCTGAGCTGGTCAATTACATTAGCATATCTAAGGACTGCTCATGACCTTGTGCATTTATCCATCAATCTATTTACCCATTGATTTATTGGGTTGCTTATTTAATTAATTTAATTAGATATTTATCTGGCTCAATAAAAATATTAGATAAATGACTTTTTAAAAGATTTAATAATAAAACATGGCGCCCAAAAGGGACAAGAGAAAACTCAAAAGCGAAGTCAACACTAGCAGAAAGACTCTACAAACACCACAGGGTAAGGCTTTCGACTGTTGTGAGGCACGTATTTGACTCTGATGTAACTAATGGCCAAAGAGAATGTCATAGTTCTAAATAACCCAAAGAAAAAAATTTCTTATTGGGTAACCAAAGTTTGTTCTCAGTTAATTTAGGATATTCTTTCATATTACTTTTCTGTATGCTCAGTTGCAGATTTGAAAATCTTGTTTCTATAGATAAACAATATTTGGATGAATTTTATTTTCTGCAAAATCTTACTCTAACAGTAAATTTTAAATTTATAAATATCTTTAAACTCCTTCCTCCTTGTTAAAGTCAAGATTTGGAGCCAGGGCTTTCTGAAAGAGTATGGCAATTAAAATTGTCAAGATGTTGCTCTGTACTAGGTACTAGGGATATAAAGATAGATATCTTTGCACTGAAAGAGCTTTTATGTATCAGTACAGATTTTCCCATAAGAGTGCTGCTAATGGATGAGTTAGTAGATGGACATGACGTTTTTATTGTATTGTAATTATTATTTACTTTTAGAATAACTATGCATTAATTTTTTATTAATTATATAAAGTTTCATTTGAAATCAATTTATGTAAGTAGAATTATGAATTGATTTACAGAAAATAATTAAGTAAATTACTGTAAAATTTTAGAAGGATATGGCATACGTTTTGAAGGTGGTATAATTAATAGCACAGTTTGAAACATACTCTTCCTGTAGAAGACTGTCAACATGAAAGGCTTATGACTGTGGAGAGGATTTATTGTAATAATGGAGGTGTGGTCTTGATATAACTTTAATGAAAATGCAGGTTTAAAAACTGGTTGTGATGGAATCAGGGAGGGCCACAGAGAGGAGACATCTGAGCTAGGACTTAAGGGATGAGTAGGAATTCATCATGTGAAGAGGGGAGGGCATTTGCACTGAAAAAAACAGTGATGCTAAAGTGTGAGGTATCAAACAGAATCATTTGAAAAACTATGAGTTACTTGGTAAGAATGGAAAGCAAGTGTATGTAGAGAAATAACAGAGGGGCAATAATAATCCAAGTCAACTCTTACTGAAGACTGAGTGTGTGCCAGGCACTGTCATATAGACTTCGTATGCACTACATCCATCTTCCCAGCAGTCATGTGAAGTTTGTATTTTCAGGCTGCTTCCTTGCCCTCCTCCGTGGGATGCTCTTTATATCATATTTCATGTGAATAGTGTCCCATTGAGTCTCGTGTCTGTGTTTTACAGATGAGAAAACTTCAGCCAGGGAAGTTAGATCATTTGCCTAACATCACACAGTTGTCAGTATAAAAGATGGATTGAAATCCAACTCATCTACTTTAGATAGAGGAGAGGTGACGCCCTCCACATGCCCCTCAGAAAGAAACTGGACTTTATCCTGTAGGCCAGTAGTCCCCAACCTTTTTGGCACTAGGGACCAATTTCATGAAGGACAATTTTTCCACAGAGCAGGGCGGGGATGGTTTCGGGATGAAACTGCTCCATCTCAGATCATCAGGCATTAGATTCTCATGAGGAGAATGCAGCCTGGATCCTTCGCGTGTGCAGTTCACAACAGGGTTCACACTCCTGTGAGAATCTAATGCTGCCCAGATCTCACAGCAGGTGGAGCTCAGGCAGTAATGCCTGCTTACCCATCACTCACCTCCTGCTGTGCAGCCGGTTCCTAATAGGCCATGGACTGGTACTGGTCCACAGGCCCAAGGTTGGAGACCGCTGCTGTAGGCAATGGGAGGCTACTGAAATATTATGGGAGAGAAACGGTAACAATCAGAGTAGTACTTAGAAAACCACTGTGGCTACAGTGTGTTGGAAAGATCGAAGTGGATTAAGCTTGGAGGCAGGGAGACTAGTCATGTTGTATCAGTCAAGAGCTGATGAAAGGCAAACCAAGATCAACATGACAGCACCGGTGTGGAGATTACCGGATATCTACCCTGTCATTAAAATTGGGCTAAACTATTTATTGCTCTTAGGACTTGAGGGGCCTGACTTTCTGATTCTGTGTCCCCAAGCTGAGCTGTCCCACTAGATCCTGCAATAAGGACAGGAAGCTGTTGATTCAGTCTTATTACAAGCCACTGACTTGTTCTATGTTTCTTCTTTGTTGACTCTCAGCAACACACATCGGCCGTTCTCTAGCACCAGGTTTTCTCTTCTTTCTTTCTCTAATCACCTGTAGGCTTACTCCCAATCATCTTAGCTCCTGATACAGGCATAAACTGCCATTTGGAATGGAATCCAAAGCTTTTGGATGGTGTGTTGATATAAAAGACATCTTTTCTTGCTTGTTCATTTTAGTGATGTCTTGAAATCTGTTTTAATATTTCTAAAACATTCATTAATCTCAGAATTGGTTCTCAAAGAGTAGCTCATGGACCATCTGCATGAAAATCAGCTGAAGGCTCCAACTGTGCAGATTGCAGGGCCCCACCCGCAAACTTCTGGAATGAGAATCCTAGGAGGTGAGCTAGAGCTATTTACCTGGTACGTCCAGTTACTTCTGATGCTGACAATCAACAGACCCCACTCTGAGAAATTCTAATCAAGGAATTAGCAATACTGAAATTATATTTTGATTGAATAATTCATTCTCTTTTCTCTAACTCTGTCTTACTCTGTGTAGCTCACATTTTCTCTTGAGGAAGAAACAGAGAATGCATTAGGTCTACTTGTTTAAGCAGCCTCCAGGAGTAATCAGACTAGAACTCATGGATAATAACATGTCTGTACAGGAAGCAAGTGCAAAGGCTGTGTTGAGTTCTGAATTGTGTACGAACCCAATCTGTAACAGAAAAAATAAAAGATTAGTGTTTAACAATCACTGTGGTCATCACACCACAAAATCCTAAACCTCTTTATCTTTTATCATCATCTGGTCATTGATGATAATAAGGTTGTTTCCATATTCTTGTTTGATCCAAACTCCTGCCCTCCTCCAATCTCACAAAGGGTGGAGAGGGCAGAGCAGTGATTTTAGGGAAAGTAGCTCATGTGAAGGTATCTCAGAGGCACTTGACTCAAAACTATCAAAGTGGGGTGTTTCAGGAAGCTGCTAGCTGTTCTGCACTGCAGGAATAGTGCTAGAGAAATCATGTGCACTGTGGAATTTTGTCAAACAAGCAAGGACACCAGAACAGAGAAGGAAAATCCTTTCCTCCTGTAGTTCCTCTCTAGTACCCTTTACTGACCGAACCCAACATCATAACATCCAGCCAGCAAAGAACCAATAGTGAAAGGTACAAGCTCCATTTTCACAGAGCAGCAAAGAAGGATGGAGATGGAGTTCAGAGTCAATAAACTGATGACCAGCAAACACATGATGCTTTAAAAAATATATAGATTTAATATTTATAACTTGTACTATCTTTTGTTAATGTATTTCTTTGGTTATCTTTTCTTCTCTCACCTGCTCACCTGTACTTCCAGAAAGTATATTATTATGTCAGATTCACAACTGTAATCCACTGGGATATTTTAATTTTGAATTGTGATTAATTATAAATTAATTTTAGCAGATGTGATAATTTTGAAATATTCAGACTTTTCAAACAAATCTACAACATACCTCTTGAAGAATTATTGTATATTTTAATAAACTTTTTAAATTTATTTATTTATTTTGTTTTAGACAAAGTCTCACTCTGTTGCCCAAGCAGGAGTGTGTGCAGTGGCACGATCTCGGCTCACTGCAACCTCCACCTCCCAGGTTCAAGTGACTCTCCTGCCTCAGCCTCCTGAGTAGCTGGGACTACAGTCACATGCCACCATGCCAGGCTAATTTTTGTATTTTTATTCGAGACAGGGTTTCACTATGTTGGCCAGACTGGTCTTGAACTCCTGACCTTGTGATCCACCCATCTCGGCCTCCCAAAGTGCTAGGATTACAGGTGTGAGCCACCGCACCCAGCACCTTAATAGGGATTTTCATATAAACTTTCAGATTTCTAGTTAAGGCTATTTCTAAATAATGTAAATTTTGTTATTAATGTTATTGGTGGTGCAGTCTTGCATTAGATTTTTTTTTCATTAGATTTTCCATTTGACTGTCATTGGTATTTAGAAAGTTATAATCAATCCTTATAACGTCTAATAAATTTTGAGTTAATTATCCTGGATTTATATAGCCAACACTAACACTCTTGTTGATTAAATGTGATTTTATAATACTTGTCTTCTGATAAATCTTCTAACACTGAGACAGTTAGAAGAATGACATTACTCAGCTCTGGGTCAGATTCCTAGTGTGCTCACTGACAAGGTGTTTGATGACCTGGACCAATTTGCTGAGTTGCCATGTGATTAAATCTGAAATTGGGGACTCATCCTCTCTACCACACAAAATTGTTATGAGGATTAAAGGAGATAATGATTATAAAATTCTTCATACAGAGCTCATAATAAATATTTGCTTTAAAACTGTAATATGATGGAAAGTGAAAACTCTTCTGTTATCTTTATATTTGGTCTCTAGCCCCAGATAATGGTGCTTGAGCCACCAGACAATACCCCTAGAGCTTGAGGTTGCCTAAGTGATATTTGAACTCTCATTCACCCTATTAAAGAGAAGCCAAATGTCTTTGTGGAATGGAATTTCTTATTATGGTAGGGAGTCTTAGATCTACTGAGGCAGACCCTGGGCCTTTCTCCTGCCCTCTGTAGATTGGAAAGATGTGCTCTGTTCATGTGAAAGAAATGCTTTTCAAGAGGTCTTCTCAAAGATACCAAGTTGTCTGCTAGATGGACAGACAGGACTCTTGTTGCTTTTCCAGAAACTTTCCAAGTGGCAGAAACTCAAAGGCTAATCCGGTGTATTAGAATGAAATGTAAAGACACAATTTTAGGAGAGCCTTAAAGATGTTTGTAGGAGTTCATGTGGTACAAATGCATGTAACCATAGACTGGTCATGCTTGTATTCTAGAGAATCGTGATGATGGATGTCTGTCTAGAGCTTCTTGTGATGGGGAGCAGGATAGAGAGGGAATGCAGTAGCTGAAGTTCCTTGCATTTGATGCAGCTTGGATGTATGTATTTCCTGTTGGTCTAGTGGATGTCTTAGAAGACAGTCACAACACACGTAATGATACTTCAACTAAGAGGGCTGTCTACCAGACAAAGAAGCCCCAGTGTTTAGAGGCTGTGGGGTAAATTGAATTGACAAGAGGTGCACTAGCTGTGACTAGAGGTCAGCCCGGAAGTGTACAACCTACGTCAGAGAAGAATGCACTACAGATGGTCCCGTGGGGACTCCATTTATGTCCCAAGAGAGCAAGCATTTGGATTCCTGACCTAAAGGGAAATCCAAAGACAAGAGAAAACTAAAAGGCATGCCACATAACAAAAACCCTGTTGCCTGCTTTTTCTCTCATAAACTCCTCTCCTGTCCAGATTTTGGGAGAATCTGAAGCAGCAGAGCAAGTGATAAGGAAACAAAAGGAGAGAAGTGTCAAGAGTGGTTTTCTCTACTCCACTGTAGCTCTACAAGTCTGGAATAGGCCTGAATATAAACTGCAGGAGAGACATTTGCATTAGAGAATGAAATGTTTATTAGACTGTATTGCATGGCTTCATGCAATACAGGAAATTGTGACATAGATACTGAAATGAGACTCTTTCTTAAAACATAACTGGCTCTGTAGTTTGGGATTTGCACAAGAGATTATCCAGAGTTGGGGAAGAAATATCCTCCAAAGCATTTTAAAGTTAGCAGTTAAGAAAATAAATATTTTCTTGTTATGCCTCAAGAAGTTAAGGCATTCAATCAACTAGTCACACATATATTCACTCAACACTGTGAACTAACAAAACAAAATCTTGGCAAAACAGCCAGTAATGCATAACCAATAATGATATGTGGGCTGAATGCCATGGCTCATGCCTGTAATCCGAGCACTTTGAGATGCCAGGGCAGGAGGATCACTTGAGGCCAGGAGTTTGAGAGCCTCTTGGGCAACATAGAGAGACCCTATCTCTACAAAAAATAAAATTAAATAAAAAATTAGACATGGTGACACACGCCTGTACTGCTAGCTGCTGGGGTGGCTGAGGTGAGAGGATCACTTGAGTCCAAGAGTTCAAGGCTGCAGTCAGCTATTATCATGCCACTGCACTCCAACCTGGGCAGCAGAGTGAGGCTCTCTCCATCTCTCTCTCTCTCTCTCAAAAAACGTAGATGTGTATCTACTTAAGGAAATCCTTAAGGAATGAGTTAGTCAAATGACTTGTATCAATAGTATACTTTATTTACTGATATTTACAGTTCACTCCTTTTTGTTTCATATGACCATCTACATGGATTTCCACTGTAAAACAAACATTTTCTCAGACACTCAGTTTAAAATCACCATTAGTTGGATACAGTAGATAATCTATCTTTGGAGGTAAAATGGCCACTTCTAAGATCCTGTGCCAGGGAATTGGAAAATATGAAATTTTATCCAGTGAGTCTGTGACTCTCCCAACATACATCAGCTTTATTCTTTTTGTTTAATAAGTTATTGCTCTGCATCTAAGATATTCCCCTGGATTTTTCATTTTTAAGTTGCTGGCAGTTTAATTATGATTATGTTATTTAGAATAGCACCCAAACCTATGGAAAATGATTCTTATCACATTAGTTGAGGCTAACACTGATATAACAAACAAACTTTAAAATGTAGATGTCTTGTTTGAACAAAAGTGTTTCTGGTAAGCATACAGCTCTATTTCCAATGTCATTTCAGGCCAGATGTGGTGGCTTATGCCTGTAATCCCAGCACTTTAGGAGGTCAAAGCAGGAGGATCGCTTGAGCCTAGGAGTTCGAGACCAGCCTGGGCAACATAGCCAGACCTTGTCTTTAATAAAAATAAAAAAATTAGCCCAGCATGGTAGCACACACTTGTAGCTCCAGCTACTTGAGAATCTGAGTCAGAAGGATCGCATGAACCCAGAAGATCAAGGCTGCAGTGAACTATGATCACACCATTGAACTCCAGCCTGAGCAACAGAGAAATCTTGTCTCAAATAAACAAACAAAAAACAAGTGACATTTCAGAGACCCAGTTCTCTTTCATCTAGGGGTCCGCAGTCTTCCACACATGCCTTTCAAAGTTGTTGGCAAAGGTGAAAAACACATGAACGATCATCCCTGGAAATTTTCATGGGCCAGAAACTTCCACCGGAGTCCACGGGTCATTTATTTATTCACACGACCATACCTATTGCAAGGGTGCCTGTGACGTGTTGTCTTATCATGTTCTCAGGAGGGAGAACAGAAGAGATTGGTCACTAGCTGGCCAATCTCTGTCACATCTGGCGTATTCTACCTTTCTGCAAACTGTCGTTCCTATAATCATGCTTTAAAAAAAATTGTATAAGCCACATTTTACTTTAAAGTGGAGAGTGATGCGGAGATTTTCTGTTCCCTTTCCAGATCTTTGCACCTGCTGTTCTTTATGCTTTGAGTAATCTTCCCATAGAACCTAAGGTCTCCACTTCTTACCTTCTCAAAGAGGATGTTTCTTAAATTCCAAGTTGAGCAACCTGGCCACCCACTCAGACACACACTAACATACTCTCTACTTTTCCTGCATCCTCTATGCATCTGTAAAGCTTCATGAGAAACTCATGATAAATGCCAGTTCCTTTCATTTGCATCAAGCTGTACTAAGCTTTAATTCCTGTACAAGGCTAAAGAAATATTTTGGGTTAAGTGAAAACCTTTTGTTACAAATAGTTTTTCAGATATTAAATGAAAAGTGTGCACTTCTGGGCTTTTTCTGGTTTTACAGAATGACTTGTTAAATTGATTTGATTCAGTTGTTAGAAATTCTATTTCCTAAATGAGTTAATATTTCTAATGATACCTAAATTACATTTGTAGTGTGTTTTTTGTTGGTGGTTGTTTGTTGTTGTTTTTCCTTCAGTCTTACTACCTTGGAAGTATTTTTAGAAGTCTCTTGTTAAGAGAGAAAAGCCTTAATATATGGGTGTTTTGGGGTTGAGAATGCAGTGGGGTTGTGAGAAGGAAAGGAACAGAGATTTCTGTGCTCCATGAAAGTAAGTAAATATGTTGCACTAGGTGATTTCTCCCTTATCAAATTCAAGTGCTTCTATTCAGGTATATCTTTCTTCAAATAAGAAAAGTAGTTGAATTAATGTTAGCCCATTTTTACAGATAAGTTGACAGAAGCTTATGTCAACTTATTTACAGATAAGTTGACAGAAGCTTATGTCAATTTAGCAAGGAACTAAATGACTTTCCCAATGTTCCCAACCTGTAAGTTTATGAAAATGAATATACTTCAAACTTATCTGTTAAAATTATGCATGAAATGTATAACTTCAATGATTATCTGCATCATATTATGAGTATCATTCAAAGCAAAAAATAAAAAGAACGCTTTCCACATATCCTTTGTTCTCAAAATTCTTCTGTAGTATTATGTAAAAGGTAAATTAGCTGTTCAGAAATAAACTGTAGTTAGCCAAGAAATTGAAACTCTCACCAAAGTTATCAAAGTTCACTTTTTCTTCAAATCAAGAACTTTGGGATATCATATTTTTTTTCACCAAGTCTGGAAGGATGTGTCAAATCTGTGTTTATATCAGTCATTCTATGAGCAGTTTGGGATTAAAGACTCCCAGTGATAAAAAAAAAAATTGTCTGTGTTCTGAGTCTAACTAGTGGCATATTTTATTTAGAGGACAAACCCAGGATATCTACCCTCCAGTCCTTTGCATCACTGAAGCAATTTCCAAAGATGGAACTGTCTGCAGAAAAGAGTAACACAATTAAATGTATTATTGATGCATCAGGCAGAAATTAGAACACAACTCAAATGCATAATGATATAATTTCTTAGCTGTACCACCCTGAAAAATAAAGGTATAAGGTGCTAGTGAGCTATTTATGATGAGACTACAGAATAATAAGATTATTGAAATGACCTCATGTAATTTATTTGCATCATAGGTTTTAGTCACTGAATTACCTATGATTGCAGCAATAAAGGTTTTTTGAAAAGTCATTGGAAAACTCAGCATGGCAAGGGCCTACTTCCTAATCAATTGGAAGGGTATTGATTTAGTGCTGGAAGGATTTTTTTTTTTTTAACTCTGTGTTCATAAACTGAGTGTTTATGTGGCTGGAATTCTCTCTTTTGCTTTCTTTATTTTACTCAATGCAAAAGTACTGAGTTATCACTCATTGCCAAGCACAGTGCTAGGTGCTGATGATCAAAAGAAACTAAGTTACAGTCCTTGATCCTCTAGACCTCACTCTAGCTCACAGACATATGCAAATAGTATTTGATGAAAACTATCATATGAACATTCTATTGTGCTGTGTCTACAAGGCTATCTCAGAAGGCTTCTTGAGGGAGATAGCTTTGTGTTGGATCCTAAAAAACATTCAATGCTTAACTTTAGCTAAATTCTCTTAAATTATTTTCTTATAAGCCTTAATTCATACATGCTTAGACATTTTCTCACAGGACCCTGTAAAATCCCTGAGGTGAAGTGCTGACAAGACCTTATACCTGAATACCATCAAATTTTTCCTTGGCATGGATATCTGGATATTGATATCTCAACCCTTCAACCCTTTTTTATTTTCAGTAGATCTCTTTGCCTCTGACAGTTTGATTAATCATTAGGAATTTTACTTTTCTCTGTTTTCCGGAATCTGTGTCCCTGGTATGGATTCATTTACCCACTGCCAACAGTGATGCTTTTTGTCTTAATTCCTGCTTCCCATGTGATTGTGACATATTAGTTTTATTTTTCTATTATAGTTTACTTAATCAAAATATCCTAAATTTAAGTATCTTCTTCCATGTTCTTTATCAGGTTTACTGAATTTATACCTGGCTTAATATAGAGCTTTTTTTAAAGCCATATGCATATTCTTTAATTTTGTCACATTTCATTTGTCTTGGCATTAGCTTTCCTCTTTTTCCTACAAAATTTCTCCCAGGCTTAAGAAAATTCAAAGTTAGAAATAAAAGTTTGGAAATAAATTAAAAATAATAGTTTTAAAATTAATTGAGTTCTTATGGGGACACAGTTAATGATTCTGTTGCTGCTATAGATGTATATTGGAATTGAACAATTAAATATGATGAATATGGGAGCCATGTTTATCACAGTAGGAGTGGGAAGTTATGGATAAGCAAAGGAATAAGGTTAGAATGATCTGTGTGGTAATGGATTAGAGTCAGATATATCAGTAAGAATTCATGTTTCGCTTAATATAGAAAGCTACAGATAGGTACATATAGAAATATCTACAGATATGGATAAATACATATACATGGGTTAGTATGCAGACGTATATTCTCTTTCTGTGTCAATTGAGAGGGCCTAGAAGCAAGAATACTCCAGTAGCAATGAACACATCTAGTGCACAGATTTTGGTTTCTAATACCATTTTTCAGTCAAAGGAACCAGGACTCCTTGGAGAAATGGTTGATTCTAGAACTAGGAAAGAACATAAGCAAGTTGAACGTTAATCACTATGTAGTACCAAAAAGTAAGGAAGTGTTAAATAAATAAATAAAAAGTTAGAAAATCTACAATGATGCCGAAAGGACAGAAGAGCCAAGTGAATGAGCTCCTAATGACCAAAGGTGGGATAATTTGCACAATGAAATAAGCTATGTGGTATTGTATTACAACCCAAAATATTAAAAATCTGAGTCTATACTGAAATAAATTATGGAATAAATAAATTGGGAAGAATAGATAAGTCTATGGAGAAGAATTCCAAATAATTTCTGTAGGTATCTGATTTTGCAGACTTTCTGATAATGTGGATGTCCTAACCTCATAGAGATGGAACATTGCTCCCCATTCCTTAAATGTGTACTGCATATAGGGACTTCCTTCCAAAGGGTGCACTGTGGAAAAGGGGGATAAAAAAGAATGACTTTATAGTGGAGAAACATGGCAAACACTACCCCAGACAGGAAATCCAGGTCAACATCAACAGTGATGTCATGTTGATAAGATGTGTCCTTGACATCATGGGATGTAAATGGCACTTTTCTTCTGCATTCATCATCCCAAAAACATATGACCCTATTCTAATCATGAGAAAAATATATGACAAATGCCAACTAAAGGACATTGTACAAGATATCTGACCTGTACTCCTCAAAACGAATGAGGTATCAGAAAACAAAGGAAGTCTGAGAAAGCTAACAGCCAAGAAGAGCTTAAGGAGACATGACAACTAAATGCAATGTGGTATCTTAGATGGGATCCTGGAACAGAAAAGAGATTAAGAGAAAAAGTTAGTAAATATAAACAAAACATGAGGCTGGACACAGAGGCTCACACCTATAATCCCAGCACTTTGGGAGGCCGATGTGGGAGGATCACTTGAGCTCAGGAGTTCGAGACCAGCTTGGGCAATATGGTGAAACCCTGTATCTACCAAAAATACAAAAAAAAAAAAAAATTAGCCAGGTGTAATGGTGCACACCTGTAGTCCCAGCTACTCAGGAGGTTGAGGATCACTTGAGCCCAGAAGATGGAGGTTGCAGTGAGCCAAGATCATGCCACTGCACTCCAGCCTGGGCGACAGAGCAAAACACCGTCTCAAAATAGGTAATAAATATGTGTGTCAATATTGTAATGAAGGTGCCATAGCAATATAAAATGTTAACAAGAAGGGAAATTGCATACAGCATGTGTGGGAACTCTGTACTATCCTAGCAATTTTTATAGAAACATAAAACTGTTCTAAAATTTGTCAAAACTTAAAAAATAAATCACATAGTTGATAGGAAATGACACAGTGGAAGGAAAATTACCTTTGCCATTTTCTTTTAATATTCTTTAGCTTTCAGTCAATAAATTAGGGAAGGCTAGAATTAGGCAAAATGAGAATATGAGCAAAACTCGCATTTTTACTGATGATTCTTCAGAGGAATCCTTCCATTTCCTTTGATTTTGGAGATAGGTAATATACTGAAACCATCTAAACTACATTACTTATTTCTTATCTTCTAGGTTTAAGGTATCTCACATATTTATAAATTCAGCTTTTATCTCAGAAGTTGCTTTTGAGTTGTGGAATTATTAAGTCTGTGTCCCAATCCAAGCCCAAAGCATACTTCTAAGGCTCTTTGTTGCCTGAAGCTCTCACCCACAGTATTCCAAAAAAACCTGAACAATTCACTGAAAAGAAAGGAAGGAAACACTTATCGGGTCAGTCCACTGCAGTATCACCCAGCAAGATTCTTTGTAATGATCAAAAAGTATCAGAGCACATTTTTTTTTTAAAGTAAATAACTGCAGCTTACTTTCTGCTGCTGTGTTTCCAGGAAGCTGTCCTGAGATAGTCTGCTAGGTGAGGCACAGCCACGGGAAAGATCGAAGTTGATTTTTCTAAAATTCTTCTCATGAGCTTCCTTCCTATGCTGCAAAAGAAAAACAATCGTGTCAAAACCAAATCCCAGGCCTGGAGAGCTGTGGGAAGCAGCAGTGAACTTTTCCACAAAACTAGTGATTAAAGATGGGCCTGAACCAGGCTTTCCTGTTTGCTGCTTGATCTCTCCTTGGTGAAGTGACTACTTTATGACAGTCATTCGTTAGACATTAGAGATTCAGTAATAAGCCAAACTCAATCCTTGCTTTCAAAAAGGTGGAAGATAGATGAGAAATGTGATAAACAATGACAAATACAATATTGTGTTAAACACCACAGACACAAGTTGTGCACCTTGGACCCTAGAAGTTTTCAGCAAGGATCTCATGATTCTGCTGGGGCTGGAGGAGGAAGTTTCATACAGGATGTGATGTGGCTTTTTTTTTTTTTTTTTCACTTTTATCCTGAAGCTTATTCCTGTGGTAAAACTGAAATAATTTAATCTTTGAGAGATCAACAGAAACAAGAGAATAATAATAATATTAATTATTGCTAATATATGTTGAGTGTTTACATATAGTGTTACATATAGTATTCTAAACATAATACTATGATGAAAATATTCTTATTCCTTCTATGAGAAGGAATGACATAAGAAAACCAAGACATAGAGAGATTCAATATTTTGCCCCATTTGCATGGCTGCTGAGTGGTAGAGAATTCAAACCCAGACAGTCTCACTCTGGGGCCTATGTTCTTCACTGCTGTGCCATAATAGAATCCTGCTTGAGTCCATGACCCAGTGAAGTAATTCAGACCTTTCTGCACTCTCTCTTTTGAATGAGAAAACAAATGATGAAGTTTGGCCTAAAATCATGTACCAACATGCAACAATGCAGAGGGGATCACTAGGACAAAGTGGCTGTCTGAGGAGCTCTCCATCTATGTCTTTGGTAAATTTCTTTCTTTCTTTTTTTTTTTTTTAATTATACTTTAAGTTCTAGGGTACATGTGCATAACGTGCAGGTTTGTTACATATGTATACTTGTGCCATGTTGGTGTGCTGCACCCATCAACTCGTCAGCACCCATCAACTCGTCATTTACATCAGGTATAACTCCCAATGCAATCCCTCCCCCCTCCCCCCGTCCCCGTGATGGGCCCCGGTGTGTGATGTTCCCCTTCCCGAGTCCAAGTGATCTCATTGTTCAGTTCCCACCTATGAGTGAGAACATGCGGTGTTTGGTTTTCTGTTCTTGCGATAGTTTGCTGAGAATGATGGTTTCCAGCTGCATCCATGTCCCGTACACCATGGAATACTATGCAGTGATGTGGCTTTTAAGCTGAGACTTGAATGATGAATGACAGCTTGAAGTGCTGCAAAAGTGAAAAGGACATTCCTAGCTGAAGTGGCAAAATATGCCAGGGCATAAAACTGTGAGATGATTTACAGTTGAGATTGGATTAGGGCAATTGCAACTTGCAATTTCAATTAGCAAAATATTATCTGAATATAAGGCACATGTATGCTGTGGCATGGATGGGAGTGGGGAGTAGGAGGGGCTAGCAGGAGATAAATTTAGAGACATAGACAAGAGCCAGGTTTAAGAGACCATTCTAGGTCATGTTAAGAATTTTGGACATTAGGCAGTGAGTAGTAATTGAACGATTATAAATGGAGTAACTGTTAGCATTTAATACTTTTTAAAAACAGAGTAGTATAATTACATTACTTGTTAACGCTTTTATTTGCACTGCCACGAAACTTAATGTTGCAGTATTTATCTATAATGTTTAGTAATGTGAGCTGATGGGGGTGTTGTGCTAACTGTAAAGATTTTAGAGCTGAGATTGCCTCCTTGCTAATTCATGTGTGAAGTGACAACTATGAATGCATTCTATTCTTCTTTGCCCTCCAGTAAAAGTTTAACAATATCACCAAATGGGAGCAAAGAAAATCAATATCTTACAAATTACCATTCAGTAGAATATCTCTCTGGACCTTGGTATTTATCCAACGAAAAATTATTCAATACCATATATGTGACCTATGCTGGAAAACATTTATGCAAAGACAAATAAGAAGAGTTCCTGCCCTCAAGTAGCCTGCAATCTGGTGAAAGAGTCAGATGAGTAAACAAGCAAGATAAAATGTAAAACTTCCTTTGAGAGTAGTTTGTGGAAGGAACAATGGGCCATTGGAGAAGAAATAGGTCAGTTTCACCTTGCTGTATGTGCCAAGTTGGGCCAGGACAGACTTTCTAGAGAAAGTGGCCCTTGGATTTTCTTGAATGCTAAACACATAAACAATGAGGTAGAGAAGTGAGGGCATTTCTGTAGGAGCTGTAGTGTATTAAGGACACAGGTGAGGAAGACCTTCATGAGTTGAGGAACCCTAGAAAGAAAGCTGCTGAGTTCAGTTGTGCAGCTCATATACAGTACCGTCTTAGAGGGTCCGCTCACACCAAAGCATCAAAGGCTGCAGGAATGACCCCCGACCAAACAACCCTCAGCCCCTTCTCGCAGATGCCAGGTTGTGCAGTGTAAGCCTATAACCTATACCACGTTATATGACACTTCTGCATATTATTTTATTCATGGCGATCCATGTAATGAGTTATGTAATTAACTGTGCAATGAGAATAACAGTACCTATCTTATAATTTTTTTTTTAAGATGGAATTTCGCTCTTATCACCCAGACTGGAGTGCAATGGCGTGGTCTCACCTCACTGCAACCTCTGCCTCCCAGGTTCAGTCGATTCTCCTGCCTCAGCCTCCTGAGTAACTGGGATTACAGGCACATGCCACCACGCCTGGCTAATTTTTTTGTATTTTTACTAGAGATGGGGTTTCACCATGTTAGCCAGACTGGTCTTGAACTCCTGAACTCAGGCGATCTGCCCACCTCAACCTCCCAAAGTGTTGGGATTACAGGCGTGAGCCACCACACCCATCCCCTTTCTCATAAATTGGGGTGAGAATTTAATTCAATATACATAAGCTTTATTATAAATGCAATCCAAATGTATTAGTCCATTATCACGTTGCTACAAAGAAATACCTGCGACTGTGTAATCTATGAAGAAAAAAGGTTTAATTGGCTCATGGTTCTGCAGGCTGTACAGGAAGCATGATGTTGGCATCCACTCAGCTTCCCAAGAGGCCTCAGGAAACTTTCAATCATGGCGGAAGATGAAGAGGAAGCAGGCATGTCTTACATGGCCAGAGCAGGAGGAAGAGAGAGACCTGGGAGGTACCATACACTTTTTTATTTTTATTTTTACTTTTGAGACAGAGTCTCACTCCATCACCCAGGCTGGAGTGCAGTGGTGTGATCTCGGCTCACTGCAACCTCCGCCTCCCAGGTTCAAGCAATTTTCCTGCCTCAGCCTCCCAAGTAGCTGGGATTACAGGTGCGTGCCACCATGCCTGGCTAATTTTTTTGTATTTTTAGTAGACATGGGGTTTCCCCATCTTAGCCAGGATGGTCTCCATCTTCTGACCTCATGATCTGCCCACTTCAGCCTCCCAAAGTGCTGGGATTACATGCGTGAGCAACCATGCCCGATCCACACATTTTTAACCAGATCTCATGAGAACTCTACTGTGAGAACAGCACTAGAGGGATGGTACTAAACCATTGGAAACTCCCCTCATGATTCAATCACCTCCCACCCAGCCCCACCTCCAGCATCAGGGACTACATTTCAACCTGAGATTTAGGTGGGGACACAGATCCAAACCATATTAACAAACATCAGTTCTTATTATTAATTCAGTGAAAAATGTGAAACATTTTATGTCATCAAATGAAACCTTGTATTTCATAAATGTTTGACTTTTAGATTTAGGCTTTATCACCCTAATATTATACATGTAATTTCCTACATTTCTCACATTATTTTTTTCACGCTTACTTCTAATCCATCTGAGATGAGGTATAAATAGATAGGCATGCAAAGAAAAGTGAGGTAAGGCTTTGTTATTTCAGTGAGCCACAAGTGGCCCCATATAGTGGACCTGACATGTGTTTTTCCCTTCTTCGCAGTAGGCTGGAATCCATTAGCCCAGAAGCCCACTAGTGCCAAGCTCAAATTTTTAACACATCCAGTTTTTTTAGAAGTAACCCTATTAAGCACATTTTTGGCCACGTAGAGGCTGCCTCTTTTGTATATCACACAAAACTGCACCAAACATCTGTTAGACACGGATAAGATAAACTCCAGGGCTATAAAAGATCCCAAGCCACTGTGATCCTTCAGAATTCTCTGACCCAGAGAGTCCCCACCATCATGTATTTAGTTAAGCCCCCTCTCTGGTCCTGGAAGGGTCTCCTCCAGGCGTTCCCTTTCCTTCGTTTCTGTTTCAGACAGTGATTCCTGCAGCACTGCCTCTGAAAGTTCTCATGTTGTGAGGGACTCACCTTTTCCTGCAAACCTGGCAAAGCGCTGCTCAAATAGACCTTATTTTGTTCTATTACTACCTTGTGGTCATATCTTTTTCCTTGGTGAGTCCCCCAAAACCCTTGAACTCACTGCAGGATTTGTTTTTAAATTTCATTTGAATAGCCAGTTTTTCTTGGGGCGCTTATTGAGTAATTTCTACTTCCTGTAGTAATTTCAGCTTTCCAATTAACCACTGTGCTATTTAGGAACTCTCTAGCCTGTTCCAGTAATTGAATTATCTACACCTATATCAGTGCCTAACTATGGTTTTGATATCTGGCAGTCCTGGTCTCCTTTCATATTTCTGTTTAATTTCTTTTGCTTTTCTCCTGCCTTTCTTCTGTCACCCTGTTTTAAGTGGCCATGCTGTATGCAATAAAAGAACATCCTTTGGGATTTTGTTTGACACTGTGAAATATTTATAAATTTTTTGGATGAAGAAGTAACTCACAACTCTACAATACTGAATATCCTGAAGCAGGAATATTTATGTATTTTCAGTTATTTAGGTTTTCTTTTATATTCCCCATTTATGTTTTACAGTTTTGACATATGAGTCTTTAATAATTTTAACTAGACTTATTCCTATATGTTTTATAGATTTTGCCATTATTATAAAGTGAATATTTGGTATATTTTCTGTATGGTTATTGCTGAGGTATACAAAGTTATAGATTCTCAATGATTATTTTGTGCTTTACCACTTTATTCAACTTTATCATTGGTACTAAATTTTACATTTACCTTGCTTGATGCAAGTGAGTATTTTAGTCATATTAGTGAAACTGACTGCTTCTCATGAATCATCATTATAAAGTATGATGTTTTGATAAGGTTCTCTTAATTACTCTTTATCAAGTTAAGGAGATTCCTTATAAGTCTACTATAATTTGTCCTGTTTGTCTATTGACAAAAGATTTGTGTTTTCACTTTGTTGTTGTTGTTGTTGTAACTGGTCTTATCTGTTTTATTTGTTTGTTTCATAGTACCAAAGTTAGGATTAGTTTGTACAATTAAATGAATTGGGAATCTGTTCATCTTTCTGTTTGTCCAATAATGTAAGAAATAGCTAGTTTTTGGAAATTTGTTTTCACGGTTTATCATAAAACAATTTTATTTGACTTTTTAGGATGCAATAGGTTATGAATATATGACTAGTTTTAAATTTTCTTTTGCAGTATTTAATCTATGTAGGTTTACTAAACTTCTGAGTCAATCTGATTATTTTAAATTTTCCTATGAAATCATTCATCTGTGTTTTCAAATTTAAACTTTTAAATTTATATATTATTATAAACATAAAAATCTCTTTTGTATCTAAGTTCTAACATACAATCATATTCCTAATATTATTTATCTGGGTTTCTCATTCCTAATATTCTCATTTCTTAAATTATTCTCATGCCTAAAACTATTCATTTTTGTTATTGATAATTTCAAATACCTGGCTTTTTAAATTGTTGAACTTTTCTGAGTTTTATTGTATATTTTACTAATTTGTATCTTTAAAAATTTTATTTATTTTGTATGTATTTTCTCTGCTATTTATTTAAAGATTTGGTTTATTTGCAATGTTTTTTTCCCTAAGAATACGTGTGAAACTATGTTTCACTGTGAAATAATTGCCAACCATTTAATACTTTCTTATTTTATCTGATTTTTATTTTGTATGACAGTGATGTTGAGATTACCTGTATGTGTGCGTATGTGCATGTTGTAAAGAGCAATCTTATACTGTACTTGTAAACTGACCCAGGCACTATCTTTCTTCTTGAAGCCATCCTTTGTTCATGTGGTCCTCTCTCCTTAAACCACAGAGCTTTCTAGCGTTAATCATGCCATCTACACTCCTTTAGCATGTATGTCTCATTTAATGTGAGCTTTGCTATTGGAGAATAAAAACTACATCACATATTCACTTTCCCACAGAGTTATGCAAATGGCCAGTGCTCAATAAATTGTTTTTAGCTTTCCTCATTATTTATTACATTTTGTACCTTATTTTATAATATTTTCCATTTTGCTTTATGTTTTCTTCTTTTTGGGCAGCAGCAGGATGAGACTAGACAATCTAAAGTACCAGGAGTTGGTGATAGCAGGTGTCTTCTGGTAGACTTATGCCCTGCAGATACTGGGCTCACCCACATTTTGGTTTGCTTTGAATCACAGAAGCTTACATGTAAGCCCAGAGGTCTAGCTGAACAGTTTGTACAGAGAAATGATAAGAGACCTTAAAGTCCGACTACTGAACCTGAAAAAAATGATTGGCATGTTATAGTCTGTATGTATTTGTGGAAATGATGAAGTAATAAGAGGACTCTCTACCCTTCATTTTAAAATTAGAAAACTGAGCAAGGTAAGTGAAAATGTTGGCATTTTAACCCAAGTTACCTAGCTCTGAAATCCAATTCTCTTTTCTGTATATGATATTGCCATCCAGATAATCAAATTGTAAAGAACATACTAGCAAAAGCCTTTCCCTCAGAATTGTGTAAGGGATCCAGATTGAATCTATAAACCCTATAATCACACTAGAAAGATCAGAAATCTATTCTGAGATTTATCCTGCTTACCAT
Source organism: Colobus angolensis palliatus (assembly GCF_000951035.1). Lineage (NCBI taxonomy): Eukaryota > Metazoa > Chordata > Mammalia > Primates > Cercopithecidae > Colobus > Colobus angolensis. Next base: position 7,560,315 of record NW_012114555.1, read on the forward strand.
TAGTGCATTCCCTGTCTTGCTTTCTCTTGGAACTTTCCTAATCTAAAAGGGAATGAGAGATTATCAAAACCAAGGTCAATCACTGAATCAAGGTCTTATGGGGAAAATACTTCCTACGAGGGCCAAAATAACTGTAGCATTTGGAGTTGGAATGGTTGCCATCTGGGGCGCCCCAAAACTTTTTCTTCAGCACTTCTTCAACAATTTGGAAAACATATTCTTGGTGCTAAACATTTGATGTGCTTCAGCTTTGTTTTGTTTGTTAGCCCCCCCACACCATTAAAAAAAAAAAAACCATACTGCCTTATAGATAATTGTGGGTTTTGCATGATATAGAATGTGTAGTATTATGACTCTAGAAGGAACTAAGGAAAATTTTTAGATTTCAAAAGGCCCAAGTCTTAGGTTAAAGGAGGATGTGAAATCTCCATTGAGACAAATGCTACCTAAGAAGTTACAGATAAATAAATAAATATGTAAATAAATAGTAAAAACAACCTAGGGTTCTGTATCTTTCAGTGTTAATTTGAAATGGTTCAACATTGGAAAATTAACCAGATTAAGAAAGGAAAACTGCAAAACGTATCAAATAGAAGTAAAGATTTAAAAAAAATAAAATGCAATATACAAAAAGAACAACAAAGGTTATTCCAATAAATAAGAACAGAATATTTGTTGAAAGGTAGGAGGATATGTTGAGAGGTTGATATTAACAGGCTAGAGACATTTAAGATAGACATTTGTTCATGGGTTTGTTTTATAACCATGTTTCAATAAGAGAAAAATAAGAGAATAAAAGGTGAATGAAAGTTATAATAAATCAGCAAGAAAATACCACCAGGCTTGTATTCCTTTGACTAAAACACCCCACTGTTATTCTGACACTTGGGGAATGCTTCAGGCTGGCTTGGAGCTGGGAGAATACGTCCCCGATGGGACTTGCTCTTGCAGAAAATTACGCACCTTCTGTACATGGTGCACTCATAAGAAATTAATTATAACACCCATTCATAAATATTTTGAGAGAGCCTGGTGAGAACTAGCATACTGATTATTCAAGTAGCACATCTTCATTTATTGCTCTCTTAAATGAAAAAGTTCGGAGAGTCAAGGAAAGTTATGTATATGTTCACCTTTGTCCATGTCAAAACTACTGATTTTGCCCCCGTGATACACTTATCAGTAAGCTGTGGAGTTGTGGTCCCCATGATGCACAGATTAATTGATATACTGTTGACTAGGGTGTTCTACTGAGAAACTGGCTATTTTTAACTTCAGAATCCAGAAAAGACAGTGATATTCAAAGGGATTCAGTCTTGGTCCTTGGGTTTAATGTTTTTATCAAAATCTAGAGGAGAGACTATAAAATGAGCTCATTAAGTTTGCTTCAGACACTAAGCTTCGGTGTCAGGCACAATCCTGAGAAACAGCTTGGCAATGCAAAGTTGCCCTAGGGAGCTGCATAAAGTTTAGCCAAGATGGTTGTTTGCAAAAGAAAAAGCCTGAATAGACAAACTGAAGAATAATTGGCTTTGGGAATATGGTCAACATAAATTGTAGAACTCTAATTCATTATAACTCAACCCATGGATCAGAGCTGTAACACTGAGCTTTTAACAACACACATTGATTTTTAAAATTTATTCAGGAAACATTCTTGAAGCGAGAAACCGCTAGTAACAAGCACTCTCTTAGGACACACCTTAAGGTCAGAGACCATATTTGGGTCACTGTTGCATATTCAGCACCTAGGACAGTGCCCAGGACAGCATCCTGCCTGGATTTGTTAAGGGAGGTAAGCAAGGATGGAGCCAGGGAGAAAAGGACGAAAACCCTGGAGCACAAAGAAGACAGTGCTCTACATTTTAGGGACAGATTTCACTTAAGAAAAGGGACACGCACAATTATTTTGGTCCCCAAAGGAAGATGCTTAAGCCTAACAAAAAGAAACATGAATATCACAGCGTCTGGTTACCAACTCAAATTTGACATTCAGGTTTTCCAGGTTTAGCACACAGACTCATATTAACTCATCTTTGAGATTTGGAGTCTTAATATTTAAAATAGGGATTTATTGGGTTGCTGTAAAGAAATACCACAGGCTGGGTGGCTCAAATAACAGAAGTTTTTATTCTCACAGTTCTGGAGGCTGTAAGTCCAAGATGAAGGTGCTGGCCCACTGATGAGGACTCATCCTGCTTGCAGACAGCCACCTTTTCACTAAGTCCTCACATGGGGCCTTGGGGGAGAAACATCTTCCTCTTCTTATGAGGCCAAAGTTCTATTAGATTATGGCCCCACCTTGATAACCTAATTTAAACGTACTTGTCTCCTAAAAGCCCTAACTCCACATATAGTCACATTGGAGGTTAGGGCTCCAACATATGATATTTGAGGAACAAAATTTAATTAATAGCAGAGATAGCAAATTTTATTATGCTACTTTCATCAGCATACTGAAAAACTCAATAGATAGATAGACATATAAGTATAGGTATAAGTATAGATTACTTTTCTTCCAGCTTTACCTATATAAAATGCAGAAGATATTTTGACTCTTGAGGGAAGATAAAAACACCTGAAGTGAACCCTTCCTTTTGCTTCTGGGCTAGAGATATTTACTTATAGGGAGCCAGATTTGAATCAAATGCAATTAATCTAGAAGGCAGAATCCTGGGTCTTCATATGAAAAGCAATGAGCTTATTTTTTTCTTTTGTAGAAAGCTAGTCTGTGGGAAGGCACTGCAGGAATAAGAATTTAATAACATGGCATAGGAAAGAAAGGTGCTCTTCATGATAAAATGGTTTATGCATTTTAAAGTGAGGCTTGTGGAAATTAAAAGTTAAATAACATGGTTATACCAGCTAGATTTTTCGTCTTCTAGAATGGGTGAAAAATATGAACATACTTTTATATGCCAAAATCAGAAATCACTATAGAAATGGATGTGAATAGTCTTTAACTAGAATATCAGAGTTTCACAAAGCTTTCATCTCTGTAGCTGCGATATAGCCAAATTTGCATTTCAAGGACTGTTCCAGAGTATAGTTTTGTAAGGCCTGGAAATGAGAACTTGATTTTCATCATCCTGAAAGGGTCTTTGAACAGTAGGCCAAGGGTGATGAACATTAAACATATGCTCTAAGTGTCTCTTGATTATGGGGATATTAGTTAAATAATAGCTTATTTCAAATGACACCATTTTAACCTGTAACTTGCTTTTATTAGGAAAAGTCAGTGAGTGGAGTGTTGAAAGTTGTTGTCAGTTCTGGGTATCAGTTCATAGGTAGGTAAAGGCATTTCCATGTGGAATGAGCTGTGGGTGCGGTGGTCTGGGCTCCACTGTCATGTCTTCTCTAAGCCCCAGTTTCATCTGCAAGATGATAATTAGCATCAATCTGGGTACAACTCAGTGAGGAGTAAAGTGCAGTGAGCCAAGACTGTGCCCAGGCAACAGAGTGAGACTCTGTCAAAAAAAAAAAAGAATTCTCATTCTTCTGTGTTGCTCCCCACAAGACTCCTCCAATACTAACTTTGCTTCACTATAAAGTATGAAACTCTTATCTAAAGTTTTCCTGTGCTCACTGAAGATATATACTCTAATTAAATTATGTATGTTAAATGTATGTAAAGCTCCAATTTCTTTTTCTAATCTGGGTACAACTCAGTGAGCTTTGGAAGTAAGTGTAAACACTTAGCAAATGGTAACGTTAATTTACATACAATTAGAGAAATATGTATTCTCCAACGTGTGTCTTTCAACAGTGTTTTAGAAAGAATATATTGTCCTGTTAAACTCCTAAGAAAAATATGTTAGGAGAGAGTATGAACAAAAACTGTAAAAAATATAAGGTAGGCAGCTTAGGACAAAACATTGATTATAATTATTTTTAATTTAATTTAATTTATTTTAATGTATTTATTTATTTATTCAGTTAGTTAGTTAGTTAGTTTGTTTGTTTTTTGAGATGGAGTCTCATTCTTTTGTCCAGGTTGGAGTGCAGTGGTACAGTCTCAGCTCACTGCAACCTCCGCCTCCCGGGTTCAAGCGATTGTCCTGCCTCAGCCTCCAGAGTAGCTGGGATTACAGGCGCCTGCTACCACGCCTGGCTAATGTTTTTTATTTTTATTTTTAGTAGAGATGTTCACCATGTTGGCCAGGCTGGTCTCAAACTCCTGACCTTGTGATCAGCCCGCCTCAGCATCCCAAAGCACTGGGATTACAGGCATGAGTCACTGTGCCTGGCTGATTTTAATTATTTTTAAGGTGCTTGTTTCCTCCTCATATAAAGTCTCTCCCTCCTTTCTGTTCTGCCCCTTCCTTTTTCCTTACCTGACCTGGGTCAGCCTCTGCAGAAAGGTATGATCACCATAGATAATGCTTTGGGGAAAGGCTTTCTTTTTAAGATATCTTAGCAACTGTGGAAGGGAAAGTAGGGAGACTTTCACAATTTATAGTTTTGAAATAACTCTTCAGTGTTATAAAGAATGTCTGATGAAGTAAGATCATAACCTGAGGTATATTTGGAGTTCAATGAATTGATCTTTTTCTGCTTCACTGTGATTATAGTAAAATCAGCATAAAAACATTGCTTTTTTCATCTGCAGACTCTGGATTAATAGGACCGTAGAGCAGCAAATTGCTAGGTGCACTGTGGCAGTTTCAATGATGATGATGATGATGATGATGATGATGATGATAATAATAATAATAATAATAGAAAGAGTAATTGACACAATTCTCAATGGCCTTCGTTTTTTTCATCTTGCCTACTCTTAAGTAGAAATTCAGGTAAATATTTTCCATTGATATAGTTCATGAAAGAAAATAAAGGTGATATTTTTACCCTAGGATTCTGCCATTTGTCTGAAAACTTTAGAATCATTCTACACAGATGCCAGTTTTCCATCAAGTTCTGTTACTCCGCAGCCCTGTTAAAAATTCTCAGCCCTGTTAAGAATTCAGCTCTGTTAAGTCACCTGGTCCAGGCGTGGTGGCTCACACCTGTAATGTCAGCACTTTGGGAGGCTGAGGCGAGTGAATCATCTGAGGTCAGGAGTTTGAGGACAGCCTGACCAACATGGTGAAACCAGATCCCTACTAAAAGTACAAAAATTAGCCAGACATAGTGGCACCCATCTGTAGTCTCAGCTATTGGGGAAGCTGAGGTAGGAGAATCGCTTGAACCCAGCACACATAAGTTGCAGTGAGCCAAGACTGTGCCCAGGCAACAGAGTGAGACTCTGTCAAAAAAAAAAAAGAATTCTCATTCTTCCGTGTTGCTCCCCACAAGACTCCTCCAATACTAACTTTGCTTCACTATAAAGTATGAAACTCTTATCTAAAGTTTTCCTGTGCTCACTGAAGATATATACTCTAATTAAATTATGTATGTTAAATGTATGTAAAGCTCCAATTTCTTTTTCTAAAAACAACTTCCAAGGGACAGCATAGAGATCAGATTCTGTCTTCAGATTTTTAAAAAAACTCTTTTACCATCAGAAAATACTTCATCTTCTGTATTTCATAGAGTTTTACAGCCTCTCCAGGAAGGGGAGCAAGGACAAAGTCTATGCTGTTTTTATTATTAGTCATTCTTAGGAGGCAAGATGGGAGGGACAGGGAAAGGGCTAGATGTCCAGTTTCTGATAGAGAGTTTAAAGGATTTCCCATATCCCTGACTGAGAAATATATATTTTATGTATTTTTCAGAAGAGTTAGGTTGTGCTGCAGTAACAAATGGTCCCCAAATCCTAATGTCTTACAGCAGCAAAAGTAACATTTGCCTTAATGTAGGGTAATTGTGACTTTGCTCCGAGTCATCTTCATTTTGATATCCAGTATAATGGAGCAATTTCTAACTAAATACTGACAATCATCATGTCAGAAAGAAAGAGATCAGGTTCAACTTGCAAGTGACACATCTTTTCTGCTTACACGTTGTTGACTAAATTAAATCACATGACCAAACCTGATGACTTTGACAGAGTATATTTCTCTCCTGAAAAGTAGCAGGACATGTTTTTGAAAGTCTACCACCAGAGGCTAATGCTAGCTATGAGCCAGGCACTGTACTAGGCGTTTATAAATATTAACTCTCATCTTCATAATAATCTTAGAATATAGAGATTTTTAATCCTTATTTTGCAGAAGAGGAGAAAAACTGAGCAGCTTGAGTATGTTCGTACATTTTAGTTATAGAAAAGCCAAGGATTGAACACAGATCTAGCTGACTGCATAGCCTAGATTTTACCAATAACCTGAACTGTATCTCAAATAGTACACTTATTGTAATCAGTATCTCCTTGAAGAGAAAGTAAGGGGAAGAAAAACCACCAGGTTCCTCAAAATTCATGAGTGAAAAGTTAGGTTGTGCTGAGCTCCTGATCCAGCTATATAATCCATATTTTTCCAAACATGGAAAGTACCCTCAAAAACTCATCATCTAACATAAAACATAATAATCTAAGAGAAGAAATGAAATGCACTAATTAAGGTAAGGATAGTTGTAGCAGTATTAACCTCCCCTCCCCCCACATTTCAGCCGATTAATATAATGAAATTGGTTTTCTCACTCATGTTGTGAGCACTCTTGGGGGACTGGAGACTTTGCTCTCTCTCGTGGTTCAGGATTCCAGGGTCTATCTACCTTTTTGCTCTACCGTCTCCTAGGACCTCGGGGTCCTCTGCACTCAGTGGATTGGGAAATTGAAGGTAATGAAGTTACACTTGCTTCTTTATCTGCTTCACCCTAAATGTGACACACATTATGTCTACTCTCATTCCATTAACAAGAACTTGTTATAGAGCCCTAGGAAAGACGCCTAGAAATGTAGTCCCTGACTGGGCAGCCACTGCCAGCAACAACTCTACATTATGGAAGGAGTTTCAGGAATTTCTGGTTAACTTCAAGGCACCTCTGCCACGTGGGACATTGTCATCTTCATGACGCTATAAAGCAGAAAGTGAATTAGTACCAAGAAATGATACAGATACATTTCAGTTCATGAAATATTTGTTTTCTTTCTCCAAATGCAACCAATAAAATGAAAAAAGAATGTTTTTATTTAGAAATCTATTAAATGGCTTGTCAGATGTTTTTACTAGATATTCTTAGGGAGATAAAATAAAGTATGATGTATTTTCTGACCCCAAAGGGATACCATAGGTCCTCTCATTTGAATTTAAAATGTAGGGATGCAGGAATTCTTGTTGAATCTTGCCCATAGCTGAGTAGGTAGCTGGAGAAGACTCACTTTCCTCACCTGTGAAACAGGAATATCTGTTCTACAAGGTTGATGCTGAATTATGAAGCCCTGTTGAAAAGGAAATTGAGCACATTGTTTACTGTCTCATTTCCCTTTCTCTACAGTCTATAGGAACTAGAACATATAAATATCTGCAGAGCCTGTTTTCTGAGCACAAAATGTAAATTTCAGGAAACACCTTTAGCTCCATTTATATAATCATGATCAAATATCATATACAGTACTCAACTTCTAGAGCTGAAATGCAGAGATAAAGATTCTGATAAAATTTGTTAATTATTATTCTCTTAATTCCCTAGCTTCTGCAACTCTCCCAATTCTGTTCCTCCACCCAGAATTAGGAAGTCAAATTTATTAGGACTCTGGGAATTGGTACTCTACTGCCCTAATTTCAGTGAATCCACAGCTAAAATGAGGGAAGAGAATCTGAATTACTATCGCTTTCTCCAGAGGAAGGAAGCATTTTTAACTGGGCCTATGGCAAAAGTTTTTCCTCAATTCGTAAAAACAGAGCTTCTCAAACTTGTCTTAATAGTAAAAGCCACAGAGAGTACTTGCCAAATAAATTAAAGGACTTATACAAACCTAGTTCTCAAACTTGAGCATGCACCAGAATCTCCTGCAAACCTTGTTAAAACAGAGATTTCTAGACCCCACCCCCAGATATGCCTATTTCATGAGTCTGAATGTAGGGAGAACGTTGAGAATTTATGTTTATACTGATCCCTAGGAGATGCTGATGCTGCTCATCCAAGAGCCACATTTTGAGACCCCCTCTACCTAAAGCATCAATGCCCAGTCCTGGCTGCCGATCCAACGCAACTGCTGATGCAGAGCTGAAGTGAAAAGTACTGCCCTAATGATTTTAGATTTTCAAAGAGGACATTTTTCTTTTGTTAAATTATCAACACCTGGCCCTTGAATTGGGAGTTTAGCCAAGAATTCTCTTCTAACTAACTGCTTCTCCCTCTGGCTTTTTAGTGAGTCACCAAAAGCTCTTTGGGGTTGTAATTACCCTTAATCCTCCTTCTGGTCTGTGACTGTGTGCCTCTCTTTATTTTTCATATGCTTCTTCATGTCTCCTGCCAGCTCCCTAGCTGGGACTCAGAAAGTTATTTGGTTAAAGCATTGAGAGGTGCAGAGGAAGCAATGTCTAGTGCATTTGCCTTTCTTTTCTGCACTTGGCTCCACTGTACACAACCTGTACAACTAAACCACATTACCTATTTTTTCTGAAGTTCAATTTTCTCATCTGTAAAACAGATAATAGCATGTTACAAGATTATTGTGAACAAGTTAAAGTACTTACTTAGTTCAAAGAAGAGGCTCAATGAATATTCTACATTGCATTTTCTTCCCTGCCTCTTGCTTCTCTCTCTCCTTTCTTCCTTTTTTCCTTTTCTTTTTTTCTTCCTTTACTCTCTGCCTTGTCCCTAACATAAAGAACAGAAAGGAGCTAATCTCACTCCCTTCTCCACTCCAGACTATTCATTCCACAGCCTGCTATTTGCTCATCTCTTGTCTCCTTTCTCTGAACCGGCACTACCAACCTCCGGCTTCTAAGAATCTGTCCCAACGTCAAGCCCCTGGGTCTGTCATTAAAGTGGGTGGGTTCAGGAAGCAACACACACCACTTTCTGAGTCATAGCTTTATGTAGTATTTCTTAGCAGTCTCAATATTATGTCTACTGTCCTCATTTTTATTGTATTTCGGCCATAATTATGGCATAGATAACAGAAAAGCACAAAATACAAATTATGAACATCCCAAAAGTATTGGTTTCTTCCAAACATAAAAGTCTGCCTATTTACATGATTGTGTTGTATAGTGACACATGAATCATAGGGACACGTTTAGTAACAATGGCATTAAAAATACCATCAACACTTGCCCTTTAAGCTTCTTTTTTTCTGTATTCGATATTATCACATGTACACTTTGAGCAGACGTGCCTGACCACACTGTATTGAGAGCAGAGTCTAATGAGTCCAGTTGTCTTTGAGGTTTAGAGAATCCTGGTATTTCAGTGGAAAAAAAAAAAATACTGTCTGCAAAGTAGAGCTGTTATGTTTTTCTTGAACTTTAGAGGGCAGCAGAGGAGTTGTCTGAAAAAAATCCCTACTTGACCAGGAAAAGCTTTTTTGTTTCCCAAGTTGTTTCTACAGAATGTTTTCATTGAAAGGAAAGGAGTGTATTTTAAAAGATGCTTGTAATCATGTTTTTAAGATGAACATATTATTTCATAGTATATTTCAAGTGGAAGGACCTTTTCCCCTTTGAAAAAATTTACTCTATAGTGATTGATGATTAACTTGGGAAGAAATCCCAGAGGAAATTTTTAAAAGGGAGAATTGGCTATGATAAAATAAAGTATATTGGCCAGGTGCAGTGCCTCATACCTGTAATCCTAACATTTTGGGAGGCCAAGGCTGGCAGATCACTGGAGCCCAGGAGTTTGAGACAAACCTGGGCAATATGGTGGGGGAAAAAAATAATAGCCAGGTGTGGTGCCACACGCTTGTAGTGCCATCTACTTGGGAGGCTGAGGTGGGAGGATCACTTGAGCCTAGGGAGGTTAAGGCTACAGCGAGACATGATTGTGTCGCTTCACCCCAGTCTGGGAGACACAGTGAGACCCTGTCTCTAAGAAAAATAATAATGACAAATAAATAAAATAGTACATATAATAATATAATCGAATAAAGTATGTTTTATTTCAGAGTGTGTTCTTCTGTTTGTATGTGTTTTAAATACGTGTTTAGAAGATCAGACATGGTTTTGGAGAATCACTACTGTGTGTAAACAGTTAATAGATGATGTTGAGCAATGTGAGACAAACTTACTTGTGCACAAATACAGATTTCAAATTGAATAAGAAAGCTGTTTTGCTTGAATACTTAAAAAAGTGCACTAGCAAAAAAGCGCACTAGCAAAAAAGTGAAACAGGTTTTGTTTTATGGGTAGAGTTAATTTGATTAGATTTATCAGCCAGCCAGGTTCACAACATCTGAATTTAGCCATCATACAGTTTAAGAGCAAGTGATTCAAAAATCAGTTTCTAAGTTTCTACTAATGATGATGATGAAAGATGCTTGTCATAGTTTTTTTTTTTCTCATTCTCTGGGTGACCCCAAATCCTATAAGGCATGTGGCCACTAGTATGACTGGTCCCCAGAGAGTGAGACTGTGTTAGGACTGAAGAGCTAATCCCGCAGCCTAAACCATTTATCATAAATCATCACTCGTTTACCATTGAAGTGAACTTGGGTCCGCCGCATAATGCAAGCAATCAAAACACAACTTACCTCATTTTCTCTTGTTCTGAAATGTTTTCTTTGGAGATTGGGAGCAGTCTTTCTTGCCTGCTCTGCTCTGGTACCGAGGCAGTACCTTGCAGTGGGGGATCCCTTACTTGCCTTGTTCAGAGTCTTTTCTCCCTGCTAAGCAAGGGCCTGATCTCAGGTCCTTTTCACACGTTTGTTCTCTTCTTCCTTTCTGATGTTTATTGTCTTTCCTTGTACATTTTAATTCTTTTAGTAACTATATGATCATTCTCCTTCATCCTAATTTTTGGCTTTCTTCTCTCTTCTTGACTTTGTTTCTGGGAATATGTTTCCTTGAGGTTGGAACCTGGATTGTAAGAAATCGAACATGTGATTACCTAGCCCTATATTTTCTCCAGTAAGCTTTTTGCAGAGTGATCCATTTGCCTTGGGGGTGACTCTCAAAGAAGATCCTCTGGGGCAGAATTTGTTCCCATCAGTGCCAGCTTTCCCTCTGGCAGGATGTCTCAGGATCTGCTGGTGCTACCCAAGGCTTGCTGCCCACACTCATGGAATAAAAGGATATTTCCTAAAGTTTTTGCGGCTCTGCATTATTAACATGACCACATCCTCAGCGCCCTTGGGCTTTAAAATTTTAACCTGATCAAAGCAGCATACCTATTTGATGTGCCTAAGTGGCAGAGACTCTCAGAAATGAGTCACAATGGCCTTCCGACTTTCAGAAAACGCCATGCTCTTTTTATCCAAAAGCCACAGAGCTGATATGACAGGAAACTGACACAGCAGGACTCTGGGATCATTAAAATTCCAATAACGAGAATCTTATCATGTCTTGGCGTGTCTGCTGTGAATTACATGAGATGCTCTATCTGAGAATGTTTCTATGAAGATATCCACCTTTTATTGCTTCCTTCCTTTTATCTTCTTGCAGAGGGAGATGATCTTGGTTCTGAGGCCAGTTCATTTACTCTGCCTAACCCAGTAGCCCTCAAGTGGCTCCATTGCCACAGTTCCAGCGTCAGCCACACAATTGTGGTGTAGTGTCGTGAGCAATGAGGCAGGCTGCGTGTAGCTCCTACAGCAGACTCAAATCCAGAAAAACTGACTGCTTCCAACTTGAAGACACGTATCATTCAAATATTTATTACAGTTTTTGGAAGTTGGCTGCAGGAAACCTACATTTCTTTCTTAATTCTTGTTACACAAACAAACCAAAATGCCTTCAATGCCTACCATGTACCAAATGGGGCACTCATCCCATTGCTGAAGTTAACAAGCCTTAAGAAGTAAAAATTAATTCCAAAACCCAGAAGAAAAGTTATTGTATCCAGTTTGTTTTATTATGTTCTGTTTTATGCGGGGTTTGTTTGTTTGTTTGTTTTGGTTTGGGTTTGTCGTATTTTTTCCATTGAGACTCTTGCCATGACGTATTTCAGAAAAGATTTTTAATCATTCTGAAAAGCCCTAGGATCAGGGAAAGGAGTTTGTTTTCTTTTAAAATGTAGGATGGTAAATATAACGATAGTGGGTGATACATTGTCCCTGCCAGGATCAGATAGATTTGTTTCACCTTTCAGACTTGACCTATGCCTGGGATGGGGTACTATGACTATAGGGTGAGGATGAGGCCATGCTTGCTGAAGAAATTCAGCCAACTCTAAAGTATGTTGATTTTCTATATATTGCATGATAGCCCCATTAGGAGAAGTTATCTGGGGCATTTGCATAAATGGGATGGGGTTTCCAGGACACTGCAGAAGCAATGCTTTATACCCTTAATATTAAAATTCTACTGAGTATGATTTGGCCTCTCTCTCTTGCTGTCTCTCATTCTCTCTCTTATTCTCTTTCTGTCACTCTCAATCCTGAGATGATTTCAGAATCCCTTAGTGCCAAGGTTATCACTGATAATTAATTATCGTTGAACTGGCAGGGAAAATGTTAGTTAATGAATGACATTTGTTGATAAAATGCCAGATAACAGAGGATTAATTATAACAGCTCATTTTGGGGAAAACAAGTCCATCAGAATGAGGTTAATGATCAGTTTGCCATCTGACCTGGATTAGGGGGCCATCTCGGTCAGCGTTGAGTGTTGAGTCACGTAAGTTCCCTGAAGTGTCTTGATACAAGTCAGATGTATCCACAGCATACTACAAACATTGTAGGTTAGACTTTGGAGTTCAGCGATTAATGTCCATAATTTGACTGGGCTGAATCTTACAGGGATTTGGGATTTTAATAGCCTGAACAAATGAGAAAAGGAGGAAGCAAAAGAATGAGGCAGGACAGGCCCAAGGACAATGATCCTGGTCTCCAGGGGTAGTGGATAGAGCATAGTGAACTTGTGTGTTGTAAGGGCTGGAAGATAATGACCACCAGAAGCATAGTATAGGTGGTCAGTTCATTCATAGCAGTATTCCAGCTGACAACCAGAGAACTAAAAGAAGGAAGCACTCTACTTCACTTCTTTAGTATTCTTGCTCTAAGGAAGAGTGTACACCTTGTTTGCAGGTGCTGGAGCAGATGAAGGACCTGGTCACTAGCTTAGTTTCAGAATGAGCCTCAACTTCTAGCTGAGAACTCGCATGTAAGTCCAGAACACAGAATGAGGAGCCAAGAATTGTTATTTGCATGTTTTAAGCTACCACTCTTGGAGAGTGCCCACTATGTGTCAGGTACCTTATCTTAACTATTTAACCCTCACTACATTCTGTGAAATAAATATTTTTTATGCCTGGTTTCCAAATTATAAGATTGAGGGAGCTTGGAGAAGTTAGGCAAACAATTCAATGTCCAATATCTAGTAAGTTTCAGAGTCACGTTTTATACTCAGTTTTGTATGTATTCAGATATATCAACAAAATGAACCAATGTAATGGGTCTGTTGTAGGAGGTTGCAACTGGTGGTCTTAGGACACTGGGCATTGCCTCAGACATAATGAAGAGAGTTGAGTTTGTAGACAAAGGTATTGGGTATAACAATCCTTCTTGCATGGGTCGGGAATTGATGGAGGTAAGGAAAGGAGCATGTAGAAAACCCTGTGGACAGAAAGCATTCATAATCCAGCATTGATCTGGAAGGTATATCTTATGCACCTGGTGAACATGTCAGGTTCTTACTCTTAGCTGCTGTCAGTAGGATTGGCCATCAGATTCTGGATTTTATGTTATAGTAGAATCAAGTGCACTTTTACTATAAGTACTCTTAAGGCTGGGCTTACGGTAGGCATTCAACTCAGTGCTTATGAATGACAAAATAAATGGGTGTGTTCTTTCCTGAAATAGCAGAAAGCAGTAATGGTCTTCTTCCATTTATACTCAAAAAGGCTATGCGCAAAGCAGGAGAGACAGCCTGGCAGTCTACACCTGTGCCATTAATCTCCCAACAATCCTGCCAAGGTTTATTTTCAGAGAGATCTTACACAAAAATATTTGGTGATTTCATGCTCTACAACAATCTGTTGAATCACAGGAATCCAAAATAGCCACTTTTTCCTCAGTTGTAGAGGGGTGTTACTCATATTACTATTATGAGAAATGAATAAGTGAAATGGATGCATTGAAATATATTTATTAAAATTAAAAATAAATTCTGAACAACTTGTAAGAACTAACTGTTTCTGCTGCTTTGGTATGGAACATTGTGTAAATGTGTGTCAGGTCTAGCTGGTGTATAGTGTTGCTCAAGTCCTGTATTTCTTTGAACAGTATATACCAACTAGGCGTGATAGACATCTGTGATGCTCCATACAAAAACAGCAGAATATGTACTCTTCTCAAGTACATATGGAACATTCCTCAGGGTAGATTATACGCTAGGGCATAAAACAAGTCTGAATAAATTTTTAAAAAATTATACAAAGTATGGTCTCCAACCACAGTGGAATAAAATGAGAAATCAATAACACAAGGAAATTTAGAAATTCACAATTATGTGGAAATTAAGCAACACACTCTTAAATAATCAATGGACTGAAAAATACCAGAAAGATTAGAAAATGCTATGAGATAAATGAAAATGAAGATAAAACATATGAAAAATTATAGAATGCAGCTTATATAATACTAACAGAGAAATTTATAACTATAAATGTCTATATAATAACAACATCTCAAGTCAATAATCTAACCTGACAACTTAAGAAACTATAAAAAGAAGAGCAAACTAAATGCAAAACTATCAGAAGGATGAAAACAGTAAATATTTGAACAGAAATAAATAAAATAGGGACTAGAAAAACAATCAAAAATCAGTGAATTCTAATTGGTTCTTTAGGAAAAAAATTTAAATTGAAAAAATTTTAGCTAGACTGAAGAAAAAAGGAAAGATGGTATAAGTTGATAAAATCAAAAATGGGAGTGGAGACATCACTACCAACCTTACAGAAATAAAGGATCATATGGGAATGCTGTGAACATTTGTGTGCCAACAAATTAGGTAGCTTAGATGACACGACAAATTTCTAGAAAGACAAGCGGAAAAAACCACCATCGATTCAAAGTGAAATAGAAAATCTGAATAAACCCATTACAAGTAAAATGATTTAATTCCAAATGAAAACATTTTCCACAAATTAAAGCCCAACTGCAGATGGCTTTGCTGGTGAATTCGATTAAACATTTAAAGAAGAATTAGTAATAATTCTTTACAAACTCTTTCAAAAAAGAGAAGACAAAGGAATATTTCCCAATCCATTCTAGGGGCTAGCATTACCGTTATGCCAAAACCAGGTAAAGACAGCACAAGAAAAGAAAACTAGAGAGCAGTATCTCTTATAAATGTAGACAGAAAATTTCTCAATAAAATACTAGCAAACGCTGGCGATAAAAAGAAATAAAGTATGAATACATGCTACAACATGGTTGAACCTTGAATATATTATACTAAGTGAAAGAAACCAAGTACAAAAGACCACATATTTTATGAGTCCATTTATATGAATGTCCAGAATATAGAAATATACACAGACAGAAACTAGATTAATGGTTGTCCAGGGATGAGGAATGAAGTTGGAGAGAAAAGAGAACTCAAACAACTCAATCACAGAAACACAAATAATCTGGTTTAAAATTAGGCAAAATACCTGGCTAGACATTTCTCATAAAAAGACATTCAAATGGCAAACAGGTATATGAAAAAAATATTTAACATCACTAATCGTCACAGAAATGCAAATCAAAACACAATGAGGTATTACCTTACTCCAGTTAGAATGACTCTTATCAAATAGACAAAAGATAACAAGTGCTGGGAAGGATGTGGAGAAAAGGGTACCCTTAAACACTATTGGTGAGAATGTAAATTAGTTTAACCATTATGAAAAACAATATGGAGATTTCTCAAAAAATTAAAACTGGGACTACCATACGATCCAGCAATCCGACTGCTGGGTATATATCCAAAGGAAATGAAATCAGTATGTCAAGGAGATATCTCACTGTCATGTTTGTTGCAACACTATTCACAATAGTCAAGATATAGAATCAACCTAAGTGTTCATTAACACTTAATAATAAATGAACACTTTGAAACATTTGAAAATGAAATGTTTATTAAATTAAGCATTTAATAAATAAAATGAATAAATAAATGAATAAATAAAATGTAGCATATATATATATGGTCTAACACACACACGCGCACACACACACACACACACACACACACACACACACACACAGTGGAATACTATTTAGCCATAAAGAATAAAATCCTATCTTTTTTGACAACATATATGAACCTGGAAGACATTATGTTAACTGAAATAAGCCCAACACAGAAAGACAAATACTGCGTAATCTTACTCATATGCAGAATCTAAAGTCATTGATCTCACTGATGTAGACAATTGACTAGTGGCTACCATGGGCTGGAAAGGGTAGTTGGTGATATGGTTTGGCTGTGTACCCACCTAAATCTCATCTTGAATTCCCGCATGTTGTGGTGGGACCCGGTGGGGGGTAATTGAATCATGGCGACAGGTCTTTCCCATGCTGCTCTCGTGATAGTGAGTAAGTCTCATGAGATGTGATGGTTATTAGAAGGGAGTTTTCCTGCAGAAGTGCTCTTTGACTGCCACCATCCATGTAAGACGTGACTTGCTCCTCCTTGCCTTCCGTTGTGATTGTGAGGCTTCCCCAGCAACGTGGTACTGTAAGTCCAATTAAACCTTACTCTTTTGTAAATTGCCCAGTCTTGGGTATATCTTTATCAGCAGGGTGAAAACAGACAAATACGCGGGGGAAGGGAAATGGGTAGAAAATGGTTCATGGGGAAAAAGTTACAGTTACTTAGAAGGAATAAGATCTGGTATTCTATCGCACAGTAGGGTGATTATAGTTAATAGGAATATATTTTTTATTTCAAAATAGCTAGTATAAAGGATTTTGAATGTTCTTACCACAAAGAAATGATAAGTGATTGAGGTGATCGATATTCTAATTACTCTAATTTGATCATCATGCATTATATACATATATTGAAACACTGTACCTTATAAATATGAACAATTATTTTCTGTCAATTAAAAATAAAATTAAAAAAAAAAAAAACAGTGGAGCACTGATTTGAGGATAAGATTACCAGAAAGTTGTGGAGGTAAAGCGAGGTCATCAAGTTTACCGAGAGGAATCTGGAAACTCTTTGTAGCACCATTAACCTCTGAACCAAATTCTGAAGGATAAAATGTGCATCAGGCATGTGAGGCAGGAAAGACATGGCAAGCAGATGAACAGCCTGGACACATGTAGGGCTTACAGGAGCAAGTTGACTCAGTGGGCATACAAGGTGCAACTGGGAATATCAGGAATTACAAGCAATTTTTTTCTACCTTTGGACTTTAACAAATATTTCCTAAAATCTGCCTTGAGGAAGTGCTTCCCAAATTATCTGCAGTAAATGAAAGATTTTTCTTCTTATTATTTTAAATCTGTCATGAACTGATGCTTTTGTAAAACATAATAAAGATGAATTACTAGAAAAATGAAGTGTGAAATAAAACCTCACAAGCTACTGTTCATATTTGTATTAGTCCATTTTTGCACTGCTTTAAAGAACTACCTGAGACCAGGTAATTTAAGAAGAAACTGAGTTTAATTGACTCACAGTATGCATGGCTGGGAAGCCCTCAGGAAACTTACAATCATGGCAGAAGGTGAAGGGGAAGCAAGGCACATCTTCCCATGGTGGAGCAGTGGAGAGAGAGCGAGACACAGGGAGTGCTAAACACTTTTAAACAACCAGATCTCATGAGAACTCATGAGACAGCACTAGGGCAATGTGCTAAACCATTAGAGACCACCCCCATGATTTAATCACCTCCCAGCAGGCCCTCATTTGACATGTCGGAATTACAATTTAAGATGAGATTTGGGTGCAGACACAGAGCCAAACCATATGACTATTCTTGGCAGCATTGTCCATTTGTTTTAGCATTTTCTAAATACTGACTCTCCATTTCTGTATTTTTCTCATTGCAGACAAGCAATAAATAATTTGTGAACCTGCACTGGTCCACAAACCACATCATGACTAGCAGGGTTCTAAAGGACACATTCCAAAAGATTCCCTGACAACCCAGTGGTCAAATGTATATGGGAAACATTGGGAATTTTATCTGCCCAGACCTCCCACAGGAGATGCATATACAACATTGTCTAAAGTCACTAAGAAATTTTGCAGTAAAAATGCCCTAGTTTCCAATGGAATGGTATTTGGAGGTAGGACTTTGGATGGTAATTAGGTAATTAGATGAGATCATGAAGTTGAGGCTCCCATAATGGGATTAACATCTTTAGAAGAAGAGAAAGAGAGGCCAGAGCATTCTCTCTCTCTGCCATGTTAGGACATAGCAAAAACAAGGCTGCCTGTAAGCCAGGAAGTGAGCCCAAAAGGGTGAACTGAATCAACCCATATCATGATCTTCCCAACACCCAGAACTTCGAGAAATAAATTCCTGTTGTTTAAGCCACTCAGTCTGTGGTATTTCAGTATGGCAATCTGAGCTAAGACAAGAGTCAAGTAGGCAGTGGTAAGTGCAATGGAGACAAGCAAAAGTGGAGCAAGAAGGGGTCCAACAAGGAGAACTCCAATTAAATAAAATTGCACCGAGAAGATGACATTTGGGTAAAATCTAAAGGTGAGAGAAAAACCATGCATATATGGGATGGGTAGGGGATTGGGGAAGTGATTAGATAGAGTGAGCAACATGTGTGAAAGCCCCAAGGCAGGAGGATGCTTGGAACTGTGCAAAGAGCTGGAACAGAATGGAGGACAGAGCAGTAGGAAAGAAAATAAAATACGAGGTGTAAGAGGGGGCCAGATATTGCAAGGTCTTGTATGTTTTTGCAAGATTGTGGCTTTTACTCTGAGATTGAAAGCTGTGGGAAGATTGGACCAGAGGAGTGATATCATCCAATTTGTGTTTGCACAGGATCACTGTGGTCCTTGTGTAGAGAGGAGATTACAAGGTTGTAACTTTCCAGGGAGACCACCTGGAAAGATACTGCAATAATTTAAGCTTGAGATGAACAAGGCTCAGAGCAGCACAGAGGCAATGATGATGGTGAAAGTGGTTAGATTCTGAATATGCTGAAAACTACTAAGGTAGTTCTGACAGAATTGGCTCATAGATCAGATGTGAAGTGTGAGAAAAGAAAAGACAACCATGATACTAACATTTTTGACCTCACTAATTGGAAGATTTCACCTGTCCTGAAATGGGAGGAGAGTGAAGAAGAAGGACATTTGGGAGTGAGAAATATCAGGAGATCAGTTTTGAAACTGACAAGTTTGAGATGCCCAACAGACATTCAGGTAGAGGTGCCAAGTAAGCAATTTGACATATGAGTCTGAAGGGCAGGAGAGAGGTCCTAAGAGGAGCTATACTTTTGTGAGCTGTCAGTGTTATACATAAAGCCATGAGACTGGGTAAGACCAGTGAGAGTATGAGTGCAGACAAACTGGAAGGTCTAAATGTAGTCCCTGGGGTATTGCTTCATTAAGAGCTTGTAGAGTTGAGGAGGAAGAGCAAGGGAGACAGGAAGTAAAACGAGGGAAGAAACAGGAAAACTAATAGTTTAATGCCATGGAAATCAAATATAGAACATATTTCCAGGAGTGATGCTTCAACCTTATCAAATGCTGCTGCTGGTTAGGTAAGATCTGGACTAAGAATTTGTTGGTAACTTTACAGAGAGCCATTTTTGTGAGTATAAAGGTAAAAACCAGATTGAATTATGTTCAAAAGGAATTTGGAGTAGAGAAACTGAAGAGAATGATGATGGAAACTCTTTTGAGAAGTTTGAAACAGTAGCAGGAGGGAAAATGAGAAAAGTGAGGTTTTGATGATGATAATGATGATGATGGTTAAAAGATGTTGGTGTATTTATATATTGATTCAAAATAGTGATAATGTAGGGGAAATAAGAGAGGAGAGCTGGAGCTTAGAGCAGGTGAGAGGGGATGTAGTCTTGTACACAGGTGAGAAATGGGTCTTTCCCAGAAAAGGGTTCAGTTAGTCCATATTAACAGAAACAAGAAGGATATATGAGCTTAGATACCGGTACATGAAAATCTCTAGTGGTAGAAGCTAGAGGAAGTTCTCTTCTGATTGTTTCTATTTTCATAGCAAGTTTTAAACTGAGAGTGAGGATGAGACAGGTGTAAGAAATCAGAGGTGAGAAACAACAAGAATCAGTTGGCTATGAAAATAGGGGAATGAAAAGTCTAAAGTAAAGTACTCAGATAGCCAGGCATCATTAAGGGCTCTTTTAGGTTAGCAATCATGAAGTTAATGTGAGACCTGTCATCATGGCTGTGTGATTTAAACACACTACTACTTTTCCTACTATACCTCTTACCAACCATCCAAAACTCTTTGTGAAGTACTCACTGATTTCAGTCATAGGTGGGAACTATTAGGTGGGACATTGACATGGTTCAGTTTACATCAAAAAAGTGTTACCATGGCATCAGTATACAAGATGGATTCATAGGGAATAAGATGGAGGGTAGGAACATAGCTAACAGGCTACTGAGACGGTCAGACAAAAACTGATGGTCATGATTAGAGATTCTTTTATTTTTTTGTGTATGTCTATATGTGGTTCAGAGAATGTCATGTTTGTGAAGGTATTCTTTTTTCCATAGAGCAATGATGGACTACATTCCCAGCACTCCTCTATATCACATGGCTTTGGCATTTGCTTTTTGATAGTAACCCTGTTCTGGGACTGCCATATGCCAGCTCTGCATACCCTCACTTCTTCCATCTGCCCATACTCTCTAGAAGAGATAGATCTGTGGGAAAGAGGGATTCTGGCCAGGGAGTGTGATTTTTATTTGCATGAATGAACGCATATTGCATTGCTTACACTTCTACTCTTTTCTAGTCCCACTACTCCCCAATACCAGAAGAGCTATGTTATTAAGAAGAAGACACTTCTGACTGTTTTATGGATGGAGAAGCTCAGAAGATGAGGAATTGAGACAGTGAATGATGTTGAAGGATTCTCTGAAAATATTGCTCACTGAGAATTAGGAGCTGGATATTTGATTTTTCACCTCATTTTGGAAAAATTGTGAAAAACAGAGCTGGCATGCTAAAAGGCATTAAACCTGGCAGGAAGGTAAAGAGAAAGGGCCAGCAAGCCACCAACAAGGAATTAAAAGAGATCATGGAATACAGCCCAGAGCTCTACTAGGCTGTTGGGGCGGTCCGGAGAAGAAGCAGCAGATGACAAATGATCCTAAGCTGAGACCTGATTTATTCGGTAGGAAATGAAGATGGTAGCAAAGGAAGAAATCTAGACTCCACTAAATGAAAGATTTCCTCAGTAAAGCAGACAGTAAAATGGAAGGAGAGTGAAAAAGGAAAAGTTAGATACAATGGATATGTTTTTTTTTTCACAGCTGAAGAGGATATGTGCAAAGGCCACCAAAGATCTTCAGATTCAGAATTTGCCTCATTTAAAATGTTCCATCAGAGAAGATGTGAAAACAGCTCAAGATAACCTGGAACCCAGGGTGACCCGGCGTTGAAATACGAAGTCCCAGCAGTCCTCTATATCACATGGCTTTGGCATTTGCTTTTTGATAGTAACCCTTGAAGTTCTTGACACATCTTGGGATCTTTGGGCATCTGCAAATTCATGCAGAGCACCCTAATCTGTAATTCATTCTGTAAAAAATCAGTTATAATTTTGTAATGGAACAACTCATTTGGCTATGTGAGCATAGTGGGAACCACCCAGCAATAGTCAAGAAGAGCAAATCTACATGGAGCTGTAGAGGCTGGATCAGGCTAGCTGACCCCACAAATAAGCGATTTACTGGGCAAACCAATTTTTCTTCGATGTTGTTTCAAACATTTCCTTAAGACATGCATTTTAAAATGTTTACATATTTATTGTAATGCATCTTATAAATCATGAAATAAGTCCACCACGTCTGTGACTTTATGGATATAACTACTAGGGCCAGACATAAAAAAAGAGTTGACTTAAAGAAATATAAACTAAGAAAACATATAGGTGGGTAGTACATTGATATGATAAAAATTGGACCAAAGCGAATAATGTAACTGTATTCCTAACTATGAGTAACAGCAAAGCAAGGAAGAGTTGCCTCAATATAGTGAGACGATGTGCCGTCATTCAAACGTGCTTAGACTGCTAGGATATGTACACAAATCTTGATCTGACTTCAAAGATGCAGTCTGGTGAACTGGAAAGGATAAGGAATTTAGGGGCAGATGGCTTGCTCTGCCACTATTTTTCCTGTATGGATCTGGGGAAATTACTTAATGTCCCTATAACTGGCAGAGTTTCTTTGTTTGAAGGTAAGACCATATCAAGTGCTCAGCAAATGCTTTGCCCAGGGAAGACATAGAAGAAAGTCTTCAGCCATTATTGCAGATATAAAAATGGAGTGGGTTTTCTTCTCTTTGTATGAAACAACAGATAATGAGACATTCAAAAGTTTGATGGGGAGATATGATGGAAGGAGGACTAGATACAGAATTAAAATATTTGCGTTTAATCTGTAGTGTCAAAGATTTCCACTTACTAAATGTTCAACTAAATTATCAACTTAGCCAATTCTCTCTGAATTCTAACTGTTAAGCATACACAATTGTATCTAAGTATATATGTGTGTGTGTGTGTATAAATATCTGTAAGATTATCACATTAATATGACTATACATATATAGGGAGAGGAACAGAGAGTATGAGAAAGAAAGGGAGGGAGAGAGGAAAAGGAAGAGTGTTGTAGACAGAAACTTGGTTGAGGACTAGCTAACCTTGGTTCAATTCCTAGGCTTTATAACTGAAAAAAAAAAACCAAAAAACTTCAGTTTCTTTATCTGTAAAATGAGTGCAATAGAACCTACATCACTGAATTTATCTGAAAAAATTACATATCTGTCTAACTATCATCTATATATCTGTTGTATAAATCAAATGCTCAATTAAAGTCAGTCATATTTTACTTGCTTTCTATCACAACCAAGCCCTCTGCAGTGACCTAGTAAAGCATAGTTGATTTTAGTAGCTCATGGATCTCTGGGTGCATTCAGAAAAGCAAAGCAAAGGAACGGTGAGTTTGTAAAGTAATTGGAGACACTTTCTGAAAGACTGTGATAGATGCCCTTTAGGGCCTTGCCTGGATCCTGTCTTCTCTATGAATTGGTCCCTATTTCACAGTGTTGGACCCTGGACAGCTTGAAGCAAAGGGAGGAGAGCACAACTTGTTATTTTCCTACTTCTGATTGGGCCAGGTGTGGATATCTGACCCAAATTCATCCAGCAAAATTCTCTTTCTCAGGAATCTGGAATTTGGAACAGGAGAGAATAAGAGCAATTTAATCTGACTCATATTAAGAGAGGCATAGAAAACCTACTTCCAGGTTGGCACTCTTGGGACCAGCTGACCTTGTTTGCCTGGGACTGAGGGATTCTCCAGAACTTGGTACTCTCAGTGCTGATACTAGGATGGTCCTGAGTAAACTAAAGCAGTTGGTCACCCTATGAGCTAACCTGGTCTCTGCCCTACTCAAAGATTGTCCAAATCTTTCTTGGATTCCTACCCCTATATCTTTCCAATAAGTTGCATTTTAAAGCTTAAACTATTCAGAATTTAACCAAAAGATTTTTTTTGGTGGTGCTATATCCAGCATGCTAAAAAAAAAA
Organism: Colobus angolensis palliatus; assembly: GCF_000951035.1. NCBI lineage: Eukaryota > Metazoa > Chordata > Mammalia > Primates > Cercopithecidae > Colobus > Colobus angolensis. Next base: position 7,584,064 of record NW_012114555.1, read on the forward strand.
AAAAAAAAACATGGAAAATAAGAGAGCATCAATATAAAATAGAAACTGTTTGCTAAAGCTGTCAACCTTGAATAAAATTTTTTATTGCCTCCAATATTTGTGCTAGAAAACTACTGCTTAGTTGCTCTTGCAAAATGGATGCCTTTTCTAATGCTTCTTAATATCGGGTGAATTATGTTAGTAACTTGAGAAGGATTATCTACTTACCCTGTTTGGAAAATTAACTCATTACCTTTGTTACAGAAAGGGATGAGGGTGTCTTAGCATATCAGAAGCATTTTACCCTGGAGTCAAGATGATGAATCAGGAATTCGATCAGACTGTGTCTCCAGTGAATTGCACTGTCAAATAATGTTAATAGAACAAACTGAAGCCTCTCTCACGGCCTTCTCAAGCTTTTACATGCCTTAGAATCTCTTAGAGAGTGAGTTAAACGTTTATTCTCCTGGGTCTCCTCCCCAGAGTTTCTGATTTACTAGGTCTGGAGTAGCGTACCCTAAATCTGCAGTCAGTAAAGTTCCCTGGCTCCTTGCTAGTTAAAGCAGCTTGTTCAGCAGCATTGGCACCGTGGGGAAACTGTGAGAGAAGTAAAATCTTGGGCCACACTTTCAATTGTTGAATTAAAATGGGATTTTTAGCTTAATGATAGAGGTGCCTTACCCTGTGAGATTCTGAGGCAATGGTCTAAGGACCACATTGACAGAATATATTGTAGTTGTGCCAACTGTAATAACAGTAGTTAATGTTTTTGAGTGTCCATTAAGTTTCAAGGATTATTCCAATGCTTTCATATGGCTTAACTCAGTTGATCCTCCCAGCAAGCCTCAGAGGTCATTGTTTCGAGATGAAGAAACGGGTGAAACTGCACATGTTCACCAGCTGGTGAACAGGACAGTGCTTTAAAGGCAGGCAGTCTGACCTTAGAGCTTAGGCGCTCAGCCATCACGCACCACTGCTTCCCTGGCAAAGGGAAGCTGAAAGGAGATGGGCATTGCATTCATTTGGCAATTTAAGAAGACATACCTTGCCACCAGAAAATCAAATGCTGTAAGGCAGCATTTATTGTGTTGCTTATCACAAATGCCAGATCTGCTTTCTGGGGATTCTTTGGGGTCTCAGTGCCCTCACATGTGTCACGTGGATAATCATAGCTCGCCTCCAGCTCTGTGACGAGGCGTGAATGAGCTCCCTGAGGCAAAGGGCCAAGGGTGAGACTGGCATGAAGGACTCAAGGAAGGTTCACATCCTGGAAAGAGTGAGGGTGTTGGAGTCTGGAGGCCTAGACGAGGCTTTCAGTTCTGCTGATCATTTAGTTCTCTGCAGAGACATCGCCAAATTGTGCCTCAGTTTCCTCACCTGTAATATGAGGTAAATAAAAACTACATTTTAAAATTGCTGGAGGAATGAGATTATGTCCACTAGGTACCAGACCTTCTAACTCTTTCATATAAAGGGTTCAATAAATTGTTACTACTTGTGTTTTCCTGTCACAATCATTCTTTTCTGGAATTTTAAGTCATTATTCTCTTCCAGATAATTAAGTGTCAACATTGGGAGGGATCTTAGATGCTTTAAATCTCACCCCCACATCCCTCCCCCTCAAGCCTGCTCACTCTATCAGACAGCTGACTCACACATTACTGTGAAACAAATCTTCGCTTCCTAAACAAGGAGACCTTTCCTTTGAGCTTATAGTTCTCAAATGACTGGCCATAAGGCATTAGAAAATAATGTAACAATGGCTAAAAGGTGCCTAAACTGTGGGTTGCCACAAATATCTCATCTACTAAAAATCATTCCCCTTCTTGAATAAGTATATATCCAGGATGAAACAGGTTTATTACTATTACTTAAAATAAAAACAAAAAAGTGCATTCCCTTTATTAAGGCATACAACTTCTCTTTACCCTGAAAACTTGCATGGTATTAAGTATTATGAAGGACTTTTTCAAAAAGGACTTCTTTTTTTTCTTTTTCAGAGATAGCAGACAATGTGGCTTTCTTCCCATGCTCTGACTTCTTTGAAGAAACGCTTTAACATGCAGGACAAATAATAGTACTACTAATAATGGTGATGATAATTTTAGCCATGGGTGTCATGGTAGTAGTTACAATAGTGGTAATTGATATTTACCATGTGCTTGTTTTTTGCTAGGGGCTGTTTTAAGTGCTTTACTTCTTCAGTTATTTGTCAGAACTACCTACCCTATGAGGGACGTGTTATTATCTCCATTCAGGTTAAGTCATCTGAAGCCATGTAGTTGCTCAACATAGCCAGGACAGGAACCAAGGCAGTGTGATAACAGAGCCCAAGCCCCCAATCACTGAGCAGTGCCAATGGTGGTAGGAAAGACTCAAATGTTTCCAGAAATTTCTACCCTTTACTCTCCAAGATTCTTTTCTCTTGGCAGCTTCTAACTTCCTTCTCCCACCTCCATGAAGGCAGGGTCTTGGATATAAGATGCTTAGCTGTATGCTAGAAAATGCCTATGGAAAGTAATGTGTAGAATTTACAATGCAGTGGTATCATTAGGGAGAATTCTTTTTATTTTCTTTTAAAATTCTAAATTCTGAAATTATCTGACTTGTCTTCTTGTGTTGATAATCACAGATCCCCTCAGTGCCTAAGTCCCTGTGGGTTAAGTCAAGCAGTTAGGGAGGCAAATTCTCCTTCCCAGCTTCTGGAAGGTTAGGAGGGTGGGAAAAAAAAACAGAACCCTTATTTTATTTATGTATCAGAACACAAAATTCTTATTTCAGTTAAGTGAGGTTTTGTAAGGAATAATATTCTTTTCTTCTAAATGAATGAGAATTCCCAACCATCTTGAATGTTCAGATGTCCTAAGAATTATTCTCTTCTAGTTTCCTTTTCCTTAAATCCTAACTTGACTTTGGGCTTGAATGGACTTGAAGCCTATTTGGTATGTTGTTACCAGCAAAGATGTTTTCAAAATATTTTCTCACATGTCCTTTAGTGAAAATTACAAAGACTACCTTAAGGTAGTTTTGATTACTGTTACCACACCACTGATGTGTTTGGTAAAGCTTGGGACTGTGTAATGCAACTTCATTAAGGAAGCTTTCATCTGTCATTACAGGCAAAAACAATTTTTGGGTTATCTACAAAAACAAAAACAGCAGTTACCACTAATTTCTATATGGCATGTTACAACTTAAAGGACATTCACATTTTTAATTCTTCAAACGACTTTGCAAAATAGGGATTAGTTTTGTTTCTCTTTTACAAATAAGAAAAATCAAGGGCAAAGAGCAAAATAGGCAATCAAGTTAGTGGAACCAAAATTCAAAACTATTTTTTTTTACTTTAATCTCTTTTCATTACCCCCATGGAGTTGGATTCACTTGCATTGGAATATTTTCTGGGATATTGCGTCACCATGGATGGTTGAGTCTGTGATCATATTTTACAAATGGCATAAACCACTGTGTCTTACCACTGACATTTCACCTTATGCTACTGCTATTTTCAGCCACAAAATGCCAGATGGGAAAGAGATCTTATTACTCATTACTCAGGAATGGCAATAACCACAGAACAAAAACTAGCTTCAGATTAACAAAATCACTTGCTGTTATCACAGATCTAAGAAAATTCCCCCACTGCCTGTGACTAGGACATTGAATTTCCATTACCCCAATTTTTTTGTTGTTTTCAATGTATGAAACACCTCTGTTATCCAATTGCACATTCGCTATTATATCATCTTTGCTCTGTGTTTAAAACCACACATTTGTCCTTATAGCTGTAAGTAGAATATCTAAAGGTTAATGCTCTCAATTCTCACAATTGCAAATCCCAAATTATTTGTGATTTTCAAACAACTATACAAGGTGATGGGCACATCATAGAATATCAATAAAATGTCTTCGTGAAAAATAACTTACATTTGTAAGGAAATTAAATTTTTCAAAGTATCTGCATGTAATTTTATCTGGTTCTTGTAACACTTCCATAGATAGGCAAGGGAAATGTCAAACTCATTTTACAACTGAAGCACTGATATGTGAAGTGGCTTATCCAAAGCCATTGAACTATCAGGTTTCTGATTTAGCACGCTAACCCAGATTGTCTAAATTCAAATATACTACAAGCTGTCTGCCTTTAAAATGCTGCCATTGCTTTCTTCCTCTTCCTCTTCCTCTTCCTTCCCTTGTCCCCACCCTTTACTTCATCATCTTTTTTCATGGTCAGCAAAAATGCTGAACACCAGGAAAGACACACGCCTTCCTTATCTCAAGATATTTGCTATAGAAAGTCGAAAGTATTCTTGATTGTCTTTAAGATAGTTCTTTGGACTGGTCATTTATTCTTGTGAATTAAAAGGAAGATTTAAGTGGACAATCAGATTCACCGATCTCGCTTTACATTAATATTAATATTATTTGAGCTGAAATGAATTTTAAAGCAAATGCTTATTTCTTCACAAATACTTATTTTTCACTGTAGTATAGTCAGAAGTGAGTTTGAGAACTCCATGGATTTACATTATCTGTTGGTTGTAAGAAAGATGATACTCCAGGTTTGTATAATGAGAAAGTATTTTCTGAAGACTTTCTCATCTAGATTAGGTCTTATTCTAATTTTCTTCCCTGGCATCCTTTGTTTCCCCGCTAGTAATAATTATGGAATTGTGTTTTAATAGTTCAACTACTGTTTTCCCAATCAAGAGGAAAGAACTCTGTAGGCTTGTTCTAAGTCTTCTTACTGTTGAATTTCTTGCACAGATCCTGGGGCTAATGTGTAAAAGAATGTTTGCTGTTAAATAGACATATAAGAGGGTAGATGGATTTATACAGAGATGGAAGGTGGGTAGGTAGATGGATGGATGGATGGAATATAGATGGAGGGATGCACAAATTCTGTGAGGATACACGGAAGGAAAATTTTTATTTGATTACTCTAAAACATTTTGTGAGTACCTCTTATGTACCAGTACCACTGTTCACAGCACTAGGGATACAGCAGTGAAAAACAAACAGACAAAAAAAAAATGCTGCACTTATGGAGTTTATATTATAATGGTGAGGGAGACAAATCACTTTAAAAAGAGTAAAAAGTAGTATATATATGTATATGTTTTCTTATTCTTAAAGCAATTTAAATATATGTGATCTGGAGACATGTGGAAAAAATAAAGGAAGAGAGGATATAGAAAGCATGAGTGAGTGTTGCAATTTTTTAAACAGTGCTTATCACTACATTAGTTTTCGGTGGCTGCTAAAACAAATTACTATAATATCATCAGCTCCAAAGTTCTAAATGTTATTATCTAATGATCTAAATTAGGTATGGATGAGACTCTAAATATGATCCGTCTTGAGGCAAAATTCTCTTCTATCTCTGGAACTGTGAGACTAGAAAACATGTTACCAACGTACAAATGGTGGGACCAGCATGGGATCATGGTTATAGGAATAAGATGATGGCTATAGGCATTCCTATTTTAAAAGAGAAAAAAATAGGAGTTAAAGAAGAGTCACAAGCAAGTTTAAAATTCAACCGAGTAAGCTCCATTAGTTTGTAAGGTCTGGGAATAACCCTCTGTGGCTCAAGGTTCTGCCTTTTCAGCCCCTGCCTCTGCTCTTTGGGCTGACACCAGCACCTTCTGGGCCCGGGCCCCTGACTGCTAGGCCTGCCACACCACAAAGCCCACTGCCATTTTTCTTCTTTTTTGAAGAATAGAAAATGTTTGCAGCTGAGTAGTCATTTCAGCCCGTTTCCTGCCTGTAGAATTTTGAAAGTCCAATAGCCTCCTTTCTTTTTGCCTTGTCTCTCTCCCTTTCAGTCCAGGCTGGCAATGTTTCTAATGGTATAATATTCTCAAAAACTTGATGGACCTCCTATATATGTCAGGAGGATTTACATCATCAAACAAGAGGGTTCTCCCCAGATCTTTCCTGGATAACTGCCTCTCTATTTCTGACTTATGCAGAGACATTTGAGTGGCTCCCTCAGCTATATGTCTAATCTCTTCAGCAGCAGTAAAAAGGATGCCCCTCCATACCCTTGGCCTTCTGTCCAGAGCACAGTTTTCTGATACTGAATCTCATACTTTTAGCATTTTTTTTTGTATACTGAGTAGGCTGAGAATTTCCTGAATCATCCACTCTTGGTTTCTTTCTGCTTAACAGTTTCTTCCTCAACTTATTTCTTTCTTCTCTCATTTTACTATAAGCCATGAGAATAAATCAGGCCATATATTCAACAATTTTTTAGAGATATTCTCGGCTAAATATCTAAGTTTATAGTTTGTAAGTTCTGCTTTCCAATTATGAAGGGCACAATTAAGCTCAGTTATCTGACAGTGTGTAATGTGGATTGCCTTTCCTCCAGTTTCCAGTAACATGTTCCTCGTTTCCTTTCAAGCCCTTAAAAAAAGGCTTTAACTTTCATATTTGTACCAACAGTCTGCTTATGACGATACATAGATATTCTCTAAGAAGCTAAAACCTTTCTCTATTGTACAGCTCACTTCCTCTCATCCCTTACTGGCAGAATCCTTGGCACTTATATTTCTACCAAAAATCTATTTTAAGTAATCTAGACTTTTTCTTTCATGCTTCTCAAAATGCTTCCAGCCTCCAACAATCTCTAAATTCCAAAGCTACTTCTTCATTTTTAGCTATTTGTTATAGCTGCATCCTGCTTCCCAAAACAGTATCAAAATACCTACAGTAGTTCCCCTTATTCATTTTTCTCAGTTTCAGTTACCCATGGTCAACCTGTTCCAAAATATTACATGGAAAATTCCAAAAGTAACCAATTTGTAAGTATAAAGTTGCTTGCCATTCTTAGTAGCATAATGAAATCTTGTACAATCCCACTCCATCCTGCCTGCGATGTGAATCATTCCTTTGTTAAAGGTATCCACACTGTATAGCTACCTGCCTGTTAGTCACTTAGTAGCTCTCAGTTCAACCAGGTCAACAGATCACAAGAAAAAAAGGGTGAATATAATATAATAAGATATTTTGAGAGAAAAAGCAAGATCACATTAACATAAATTTGATTACAGTGTATTATTATCATTGTTCTACTTTATCAGTTATTGGTGTTAATATCTTATGTACCTAAATTATAAATTAAACTTTATCATAGGCATGTATGCATAGGAACAAAACATTGTATATATAGGATTTACTACTATCTGTGGTTCAGGCATCCACTAGGGGACTTGGAATGTAGCCCCTGCAGATAAGGAAGTCACTACTGTATTAGTTTCCTGTGGCTGCTATGATAAATCAGCATATACTTAGCGACTTAAAACAACAGAAATTTATCCTCTCACAATTCTGAGTCCAGTTGCCTGAAATCAGCACTGCTAGGCCAAGATCAAGTTGTCAGAGGTTGCACTTCCTCTGCAGGCCTGGGAGAGAATTTTTCTTGCCTTTTCTAGCTTTCGGGTGGCTGCTGGCATTTCTTTTCTTGTGGCCTTATCACTCCAATCTTCATGGCCAGCATCTTCAAGTCTCTTCCTGCTCCACCTTCACATGGCCTACTTTTTCAATTATCAAATCTCCTTCTACCTTTCTGATAAAGATAGAGAAAGATAAAGATATGGATGTATATACAGATATGAGAGAGTCAGAGACAGATGTATTTTAAAGAATTGGCTAATATGTCTATGGCAAGTATAAAACTTGTAGGGCAGGCCAACAGGCTAGAAATTCAAAGAACAGTTGATGTTCAGCCTCTTTTTCTTTTTAAGACAAGGTCTCACTCTGTCATCCAGGCTCGAGTGCAGTGATGTAATGACTCACTGCAGTTTTGACCTCCCAGGCTTAAGCAAACCTCCCACCTCAGCCTCCCAAGTGGCTGGAACTACAGGCACAAATGATATGCCCAGCTAATCTTGTGTGTATGTGTGGAGGTGGGGTCTCACTATTGTTGCCCAGGCTGGTCTTGAACTCCTGGGCTCAAGCAATCCTCCTACCTCAGGCTCCCAGAGTGGTTGGGTTACAAGAGCCTGGTTGATGTTCAGTCTTGAGTCCAAATCCTGTAGAGCAACAGGCTGCAAACTCAGGCAAGGTTTCCAGGTTGCAGGCTTGAGGAGAATTCCTTCTGCAGAAAACCTTTGTCATTGCTCTTAAGGCATTCAACTGATTGGGTAAGGCCGACCCACATCATCTGCTTTATTCAAAGTATACTTATTTAAATATTAATCACATTTAAAAAAATACCTTCACAACAATGTCTAGGCTGTGAAGACATTGCCTAGACATGTTGAAACATAGAATTACCCATTATACTAACATATTCTACAGCAGTATGGAGTGAAGGGGCAAACCATGCAGTTATCTGGGATAAGTACATTCACACAGAGGGAGGGATAGGCGTGTCAGGACTTTCAGGCCATGCAAGATCATCGGCTTTTATTTGAGAGTGATAAGAAGCTAGTGGAGGTTCTGCATAGAAAATAGTAATGACTGACTTCACTAGGCTTGAGCTGGGAACAGGTCAGTTGGAAGATTATTTCAATGATACAGATTAGAGAGAGTGGGATTTGGATTAAGTAGAGCTGGAAAGGATGGGAAATGTTCAGATGTCAGTAAGTTTTGTTGTAGTGACAACACGTGCTTTTGTGACAAATTGGATATGAGTTGTGAGAGAAAAAGAAGAAAATGTGGCCTAAGCAATGTGAAAAGAAACTGAAAGAAGGAATTTACCATTAACTGAGATTGAAAAGATCAAATGGAAGTGATACAGATGAATCCTTAAGAGTTTGGTTGTGGTCATGTTAAGTTTTAGGGAACTATTATGTATTTAAGAACAGTTGACTATGAACCTTAGCTGTCCATAACATAGAGGTGAACTTGGGAGATGTTAGCATAGAGATATTCAAAGCGATGAGACTGGATGAAGTCATCATGATAATAAGTAATCATAGAAGAAGAATGGGGTACATGAGCTGAACCCTAAGGCACTCTAGTGTTGAGAGGTGGAGAAAAGTACAAAGAACCAGCAAAGGGATATGGAAAGCCATCAGTGAGAATGGTAGAAAATTAGGAAATTGTGTGCTAAGAGCTAAGGAAGCGACAAATTGTAAGAGAAGAGAGTGGTCAACTGGATCAAAAGTTCCTGAAGTGCCGAGTAACAGATGGACTAACATTATCTCTTGTATTTAGCAATGCAGCAATGGTTATCAACCTAGCTAACAGTGATTTCTGACTAGACAAATTCAAGGGAGACTGAGGAGATGAACGGGACACAACAAAAATAACCATGGAAAGTTATAGGGTGCAGACTAAAGGTCTTTCCCCTTTGCTTGAATCATAACTGAATTTGATTACCCCAGTGGATAAAATCAGTCAGGGCTTTTAGCACTGAAGACTGGTAACATGATGAACCACAAGTGCCAGGAAGGAAAAATTATTAAGAGTCTCACTTATTTTTTCCTCCTGGGGATCTCTGCAGGCCGGGGAGAGGAGGATGTCTGTGGTACCCTCTAACTCAATTTGTCAGTGGTAAGCTTTCACTGGCAGGTTCTGGAGGTGAAGACAGTAGTGCAGAGTGCAACTTCTTGATCTGAGCAACAATACAGAAGGAGAATAAATTTTGAAAACTAAAAGCAAAGAAACAGTACAACACAACACAAAACAAAAATCAATAGAAATAATTTAACGGTGGAAAGTAGGACCAGTCTTGAGTATCTTGTCGTTTTCTGTAGATGATATTTGGTGGATATTTCTTAAATGAAATAATGGAGTAATGTTGTAAGTATATTAGAGGGTCAATAAATATTAAATCTTTCTGCAAAGCCCCAAATCTACTTTACAATTTACAAAAGATCCCTAAATAAAAGGCATATTTGAGTCATATGTTCCCACAGGAAAGAAATTGTTACAGTAATGTGTATTTCTTATCCTAGACTTGTATTAAAATCACAAAATCCTGTTTAGTATATCCGACAAATTATTTGAAATGAAGAGGAATGTGCAGTAGATTTGAAAGTAATCATAGGAGGATGAGTGGTTACAACAGAAAGACATAGTAGGAAAAATATCTGTTAGGAGTTCTTGATTTTTTCCCGTGGGAGGAGAAAAAAACAATTAATAAGGGTAATACTATTTGCCTAATTCTGTGCTTTTTGACTTTTGATGCATCATCCATTCCTCTAATCAATTACATTGCAGTGTGAAAGTCCTAGGAATCAGGACTCTTGTGAGTGGACAGTGGGGAAAGGGAAATTCAGAAAGGTGTTGTAAACAAGGGCAGTCAGAAGACCGTGAAGCAGTGAGAATCATTTAAATTTGATGTAGAAGGTGACAGGCAGCCCTGGAGGTTTGAGAAAGGAAGAATGTGATCGGAACTGTGGACAAGGAAGATGATTTTGACAACCTTTGGTACTGATTGCACATTTCATAATATAAAACAGCCTTCAAGGTCTTGGAAAAAATTTTTATATTTATTAAGTTTCTTTTTCCAGGTATTACATAAATTGCTCTATACTCTAGGAGTTAGGCTGGTTTGTTTTGATTTGTTTTGCTTTGTTAAAGGAGGTCATGCAATTGAGTTATGTGACTGGCACTAAACAGCTGAAGCCCGATCATTTCATTTGGCTTGGCACTATTTTAACAATATAAAAATGATTCTGGTATTTATTCAAGTCGAATAGAGATGTATGATCCCATCAAGTTAATTATTAGCAAAAAAGTGTGATACTGTTTAAATAGCAGATGTGTTAATACAGAGTAATTATGTTGACTGAAAATGAACAGTTCCATCCGGCAGACGCCCAATTTTTTTCCTAGCAGTGTCGACACTGAATGTCTTTTAATACACTGGAAAATTACTGGGCAGATTTGAAATAACAAAGCAATCACTGCAGGGTTTGTTTAAGGTTCCTCTAGAGAATAGGGCAAATAAAATGATTATAGTGATTTGAGTAGTCAGAATTGTATAGCTGTTCACTTAGAAAAACAATCTTCCAATTAGCTGACAATTGATAGCTTCCGATATTTCCTGAAATGGTTTCTGCATTAGGAGTATTAATCTGTACTTCTATGTAGTAGGTTACCTAAGAGAAGGTTATTCCCATTATAGTGAACACATGTAAAGGTTATACTCACCAATATACTCACTTGACAATTTCAAATGTGTAGTCCAAATGGATTACTTATACATAAATTTGTATGGCTCATACTATTAATGATATTGCAACAAAGTTAAGTTAGATACTAGTGAATTTGAAAGTTTCCATTTTTCTCACCCTAATTGTTTTGGCTAGGGTTCTGAATTTAATGCTTTCATTTTCCTTTGTGATTGGGTCAGAGAATAAGCAAGCTCACTGGGTTTTTAAACCTGAGCCTTTGAGGAGCATGAGCTTCGATTGTGATCTCTAAGGTGAGGTAGGTGAGCGTTAGAAGTATTCACAGATATTTGCTTATAAAATGGAGTAGATGGACTATGAATAGATAGCTTGTCAACAGATCTACTGATATATGCTTCCTCTGTAGTAGAAAAGCAAACCAGCACTGACTTAAACAGGCCTTAAGTTCCTCCTGTATCAAGAAATTTGAAGGAAGGTAATAACATATCTCAGTTTTATGGATCAACCACATTAGAGCCATTGTTTGGTGTCTATTGTGAGCATCTTTCACTCATAAGATGGCTGCCTCAATTCCAGGCATAACATCCATACTCAAAGCAAGAAGAAGGGAGAAAGGATGTGTTAGCTCTGACCATGTCAGTCCCGTTGATCAGGAAGCACTGCCTTTATCAGCCATTAGCAGACTCCTCTTTACCTCCCATTGGCCAGGAATGTATCACATGATCATCCTAACTTGCAAGGGAGTCTGGGGAGATGTGTACATTTCACAGTCTCTGTAGTAGAGATTGGCAAGGAGGAGAGGTTGGGAAGGGGGGTTGTTGTATTAGTCAGCCAGTCATATTTGAAACTATCGGTGAATTATACAGAAGAGTTTCCATACCTCGAGTTTCATTTATTGTGATAGATTTAACTCTGTTTAAGATTCCACTAGAAGTTGGGAGGGTATTTACTAATGCGGGTATACAGGATAAATATTTAATGGCGATATTCATAAACATAGCCTTGAAAAAGCCATCTACAGTCCCACCTGATAGGAGAGACATAGGCAGGTGCAGGTCATGGCCAGAAAAGGACCTCCCTCTTGTTGGCTTCTTTCTCTACTTTTTTTTTTGAGACAGAGTCTCGCTGTGTCGCCCAGGCTGGAGCGCAGTGGTGTGATCTGGGCTCACCGCAAGCTCCGCCTCCCAGGTTCACACCTTTCTCCTGCCTCAGCCTCTGGAGTAGCTGAGACTACAGGCGCCCGCCACCACGCCCGGTTATTTTTTTGTATTTTTTGTAGAGATGGGGTTTCACTGTGTTAGCCAGGATGGTCTCGATCTCCTGACCTTGTGATCTGCCCACCTCGGCCTCCCAAAGTGCTGGGATTACAGGCGTGAGCCACCACGCACGGCCCTTTCTCTACTTTTTAATTATTTCCAGTATTTGTTAACATAACTTGGCTGTACCTCTGAAATTCTCCTGAAATTGTTTTTTTTAAAGCAATGTTGCCTAAATTATAACCTCAAATGAACATTTAAATTAGTATAATAATGTTAATTATCTATAATAAATAAAATGATTATGTAAATGAACTTCAATTTGAATTCATTTTACTTACAGGTCCACATTAGTTTAAATATCTGGTATTCTGTTAATAGTTTATTATTACCTTTTTTCATATAACCATCTGGATTTCATATGAAAATTCCCTTCTGATTATTTTCAGTGTACAATATTGGCAACATAATTGTGCATAGACCATCTCGCTCACATTCATAACAGCTGGCTCTTCTAGAAAAAGATCCCTAAATAAAAGACGTATTTGAATCATATATTCCCGTAGGAAAGAAATTGTTATAGTAATATGTATTTCTTATTCTAGACTTCTATTAAAATGGCAAAATTCACTGTCTTGGCTTAAGTTTTAAAAAGATCACATATCTCTATCCATATTGCATAGCTCACTAACTTTATATACATTTATGAAACAGCATCAAATTGCTTAAAAATTGCATTAAGAATCCTTAGCTCTAGTAAAGAAATATTACCTTCCCCACCACCAAAATGGCCTTCTCATATCTCTTTCCTGGGCCTCATTTGAACTTTGAGGTGTGTGTGAACAGTTATAAGCAGGTTGTCTTGAAGAGCTAGGGAGATTTATAAGACAGAAACTTTGCCTTTAAATGAACACACGATTGTAAAATATCTGGCAAGGCACACCAACTAATGATTCAAAAGCAAAATGTTTTATGATCGTAACAAGACTCAGGGAACTTACTGCTCACGGAGTTAACATGTATGAACTAAAATAACAAGAGCATGAAAGTTAAATCAGTATCCTCCTTCAGATCAGAAACCAAATACACACACACACACACACACACACACACACACACAATTTGTAAAATAAAAAGACATAAAACCTTAAGTTCCATTGACTTCATGTTGACTAATCACTTTAGCCACTGCAGCTTTAATTAAAACAAGATTAAAAGTAAGAGATTTATCAGCCCTTTTATTTTGTTACAAAGGAGCTAAGGTTTCTTTACTATATGGCTTAGGAACGCTGTCACTGCGTATTTAGTTAAGCCACTTTGGAAGATCCTTAATACTGCATTTGTATATTTCAATTTACTCTCTTTGAAAACTGGAAGCAGTTCCACTAACAGAAAGAAGTTCGGTAAATGAAAGTTGCCCCTAAGGAGCATCCAAAATTGCTGGGCCTGAGACAGTGGATTTCAAATGGTGTTCACTGAAACCCTAAAGGTGCAGCAGAACTGCCTCAGGAACTTAAGAGAGGGGAATGGGAAACGGAGGAAGAACAACTGCATGGTGAGTTCAAGGCTCCATGAGTCTTGCTTTTGGAAATCCCTAGAGATATCCAGGAACTGCTTTTTATTTGTTATAAAAATTGGCTTCAGGAAATGATTTTATTTGAAGAAAGTATGTCTTGCTTTGAAAATTTTTGTTGTTATTGTTGTTGAAAACAGTTGCACTAAGGGAATACAGATACATATTTTTTAAAAAGAAAAAATAATAGGGGACCTGAGAAACAATGTAGCGAGAGAGGCATAGTGAAACAACCAATTATCTTCTGCTTTTTTTTCTTGCCACACCAGAAGACAGCATTCGAAAGAGAAAATTCAATTCAGCAAGTATGGAAGGAGTATTCCCAGTGTGAGGCAAAATAAATAAGTTACCACCTTGATGGGATATGGCTGGGGCAGGAAAAGCATTGCACTTGAATAAGAAAATGTGTTTTCCTCATAGGTGGGAATTGAACAATGAGAACACTTGGACACAGGAAGGGGAACATCACACACCAGGGCCTGTTGTGGGGTGGGGGAGGGGGGAGGGATAGCAATAGAATATATACCTAATGTAAATGATGAGTTAATGGGTGCAGCACACCAACATGGCACGTGTATATATATGTGACAAAACTGCACGTTGTGCACATGTACCCTAGAACTTAAAGTATAATAAAAAAAATTAAAAAAAAGAGAGCCAAAAAAAAAAAAAAAAAGAAGATGTGTTTTCCTATCCTGGCTCCATCTGAAGGATTGAAGGTGTTAGAATATGGACTTGTTGGTTTGTAAAACAATGGCACAGTTGTTCATTAAGCACCTGCTATCTGCCAGGCACTGTGTTAGGCATAGGGGAATTCAAAGATAAATGTGATCTACTACCATGTCCTGAAAGAACTCACAGAATAGTGATAATAATTCGAGTAGTAAACTAGCTGACATTTATTGGATAATTGATCTGGGCCAGGCAATATTCTAATCACCTTTACAAGAACTCTCTTTAGAACCTTCATGGTGATCTCAGTAGGTCCATAATATGTTTATTCCTATTTTACAGGAATGGACATGAGGTATAGAGAGGTTAAATAACTTGCTCAAAGTTCCACAGATAGAAAGTGCAGAGATAGTCTTTGAATTTAGTTCACAGAATTCCAGAACCGGTTTTCTAAACAATGTCACTCCATCGCTTTACCTGAATGGAGGAGATACGGTGAGAAGGGAATGTATAGTGATTTTGTGAATGCATTTTAGAAACAATGGTGTTCTGTGCAAGTGTTAGTTATCCTTACACCAAGGGAGAGAAATAATTCAGAAGTTAAATCGTAATAGGATGTAAATGTCCAAAAAAAGAGTAAAGCTGTAGTAAGCAAAGTATAAGGCAACCTCAGTTTCTAGAACCTAAGTAACTTCATCAAGCATTCCTGTGCCTTCATTCAGAGTCCTTCTGGATTAACTTTTAGTAGGAAGGAAAGGAAGGCTCAGGTATTTCCCAGGCTCTGACTAGGTATATATCAGTCTCAGCAGCCAGTAAGACTATCCAAATGCAAACACGTGATTTTCTTGACATTGAGCTCATCTACTTCAAGGCAGAACTTGGGTTAGACATCAGGAACAACATGTTCACTCTCCCTTTTAGCCAGAGAGTGAACATTTTAAGTAGAGAAATGTGCTATCTAAATGGCTTCCCTTGTGTTCTGGAAATAAGGCACCCTGACATTGTCAAATAGAATAGTAAGAAGATGATCTGGGAGCTCACCCTTTCCTTCCCTGCTTGAGCCTGGATTGTGTCCTGTTAGTGTGTCTCAAATCTGTTCTATCCAACGCGCATTTGCAGAAACCGCATTTGTAAATAAAAGCAGATTAGAGCAATTTAAAGGTCAGTGGCAAAGCTGAAATATAACCAGTGTTAAGCACAGTATCCAGTAGAAGACGGTGTTGATAACAAGGTGCCTGCAAACATTCTGCGGTTAAGAATTGGCTTTAATTCAATCATTGGAGGAGAAAGAAAAACAACCTTGTCTGTATTTATAATTTTGGTTTAGCTCCTATTCTTCTAGAAAATGTGCCTTTATTAAAAGCATGAAAATAGACATTTCAGAAATGTGTTATCCAGTGTCAGTTCTCAATTAACTTCTATTCATTCAGCCACCAAGAATCGGTGTTCTGCCCATTAAAAATAAGAGGCTTTCTTTTCTATTCTCTTTGCTGTTATTGATATTGTTAATCATTTTAATTAGTGGCTTCCCATGATTCCAATCAAGTCCAATTAGACTCAAACCTGATAAACAATGAAGAGGTGAAAACAGCAGCTCAAAACAGCTAGCACAAAGTGGAAGTTGCTGCATTTTAAATTGCTTCCAGCCACCTTTAAACAAAGTCCTTCCTTAGTTCCACTGACTATAATAGCATCCGGTTGCTTATGTGAAATGTAACCCATAGTCATATCTTTCAAAAACCTTCAACCACTATACCCCCTCAAATGTATATTCACTTGTCCACATGTCTCTATCACGCCGTAGTTTACATTTTTCAACACACTCTATCAAAACAATTTAAATTTTTTGCTCCTCCCCTTACCTTCTCCCCATCTTTGTGCATGCGTCCCTGCCTTTCTCTGTCCTTCGAAGGGGCCAATCTCCTTTAGAAAAGAGCGACCCCTGTTTTCAATGATGCTGTAGAAGTTCAGGGCATGTTTTCAGATGACCACAATATACCTGTTCTGCTTACTGTGCTAAATTACAAGACACTTTTCATCTCACTCCCTCAACAACCCTATGAAGTTATTACTTCTCTTAGACCAATTTTACAGATGAGAAAACTAAGGTGTCAAGAAAACAGTAACTTATCTAGAACACTCAGCTAGAAAAAGTTAGACATAGAATTTGAACTCAGTTCTCTCTTGGTGGTCCCCAGCCTTTTTGCCACCAAGGACTGGTTTCATGGAAAACATTTTTTTTTTCCCCATGGACAGGGTTAGGGTGGTTTTGGAATGAAACTGTTCCATCAGGCATTAGAGTCTCCTCAGGAGCATGCAACCTAGATCCCTGGCATGCACAGTTCACAGCAGGGTTCACGCTCCTGTGAGAATCTAATGCCACCGCTGAGCTGACAGGAGGCAGAGCTCAGGCGGTAACGCTCACTTGCCTGCCACTCATCTCCTGTTGTGCTGCTCTGTTCCTAACAGGCCACAGACTGGTCTGGGGTGGGGAGGGGGGTCGGAGACCTTCTCCCATATGGTCCCAGAGTCCCAGCACTCAAATGTTACATGATGCTAATGTTTCTAGGCAGTTCCCCAGGTGGAAAAAAGTACGAACTCTAAAACCTTACTATTAATTTTTTCTTAGAGTATATTCAATTAATAACATTTTTTATGAGAATTGTACCTTATCCAACCCTCTTTATGTCTCTGACCTTACTTGCCAAATAATATGATTTACACTGTCTTTCAGGTGAGAAAAGGAATCCTTAGATCTATGTAATGGACAATTCTTATCTTTGAAAATTATTCAATTGTAACATGAGTATCTGTCTTACTACTTGAAAACTTCATGTTCTCATTTTAAACAATGTGACATAGAAGAGCATGAATAGCATCATCTGGGGTTAAATCCTGGTATCTCTTACAGCTGTCTGGGATATCTCGGGCAGGTTACTTACTTTTTCTGAGCTGAGAGCCTGGAAGAAAAATAGTAGTAAAGAATAAATAAATTGAACCCAGAAAATACCAATTATAAAATCAGCCTTGCAGTATTATTGTGAAAGTTAAACGAAACACATATTTAAATGTGCCTGACCTGTAACTCTTTCTTAATAAATGATAACTTTAATAATTGTTATTTGTCTTATATTATTTATAAATCAGTTGATAGTTATCTATATGGAAGCAAGTTGATAGTAGGTTTCAATTAGGCAGAATATCAGGAAAGTGTGACAAGTGTTAGCAAAATATCCAACTAAAGAGATTCAGATTAGGAAGGAAATTGGCTACAGCAGAGGATAAACCTGGTTATTGGAGATAGACTAGAAGGCTGGGGCATGATTGAAAAGAGAAGATAATTAAGGTACCAATTACTGACACCTAGGAGTGTGTGTATCAGTCAGCTATAGCCACAATAATGCTAAGAACCAACTCCAAACTACAATGAATATTTATTCTCACACTCATTTTGTCTGATCTAAATCAGGAGCAGCTATATCTCTTCTTCACACTGCAGGTTAGCTAGGTGTGGCTAAAGGCTAGAGGTTCAGTTTAGGTCTGTTCTCTATTTGTTTCTTTCTTTGTTTTTTTAATAGAGAAGGGGTCTTGCCATTTTGCCCAGGCTGGTCTCAAACTCCTGGTCTCAAGTGTTCCTCTCACCTTGGCCTCCCAAAGTTCTGGGATTACAGGCATGAGCTACTGCACCCAGCCCCATATATTTTTGTCCTCAGGCTCAGACTGAATAGACAGCAGTTCCTAGGGAATGTCCTTTTGATGGCTGATCACTAAATCATAACAGAGAAAACTTAGTTACGTATGTATATTTCAAGCTTCAGCTTGCATCATGTCTTTTAATATCCTTTTGGTTTAAGCAAATCTCATGGCTTCATATAGTAAATTATACTCCACCTACTATAAGACAATAATATTTATATACAATTTTATGATAGGAGAAAGAATTGGGATCAATAGGTTAATCTACTACACAAGGTTAACATTTGGGGTGAAAGACAGACCTAGATATGCTAAGCCTTTGAGCTAGAGATTCTTCTGCCTCCCTTGGAGGAGGAGACCTTGTTTCAGAATTCAGACATGAAACTTACACTGGAGTTGATAATCATATATTCTGGTAATAGAATGATGATTGCACTACAAAGAAAAAAAAATCAGCGTGATAATAACTGTGGTTCAATTATCTGACCTGGACCATGTTACCTTCTGTTTGTAGCCTGCCACTCTTAAATTCTTTGCTTTGGTCTTGGTATTTTGTTTGTTTGCTTTTACCAAGAATGCTGGTGCAGATTGATGGAGCTATTGATTACATATCAATTTACCTTCCTAAATTTTTCATGCAGGAACTTTATGTCTGGCTTTTCACCTTCCATTCATTGAGCATCATTTTTAAGCACAATGCAGAAAAATCATTTGCTTCGCCTTTAGTACTGGTCTTTTCCCAGCTAATTCGAGCAGAGATACTAAAATTTCAATAAGATTGTATCTCCTTGTTTTGCACTTGTGAATAGACGCACTTATTAGGACTGTTGAACATCATAACTTTTGTTCCATGTTTGTAGCACATATCTTCCCCAAAATCAATATAAGTAGAATCAATTCTGATTTCCTTAAGCGCTTTGTGGGAACCATTGTGCTTTTCTAAATTGAGGTGCTTTTTTATGGTCAAAGATTGAAAAGCAATGTAGACTAGCAGTGTTTACTGGGCTCTCGGGAGAAATAAGTGTGATTATTCATTGAGCAACTTGAACCTAATCTACACTTTTCCTCACTTTATTTGGAGTTATGCAGTTTCATATGGAACAATGTCTTGTTCATGTGGTTTTCTCTAGTAAACATTGAGGGTACTCTCTCTGCCACCATATGTCTGCACTTCTATGAGATTGTGTATATATATATATATATATATATGCTTCTGTTGTAGCATGTTGAATACACTACGAATATTCTTATATCTTTGTTCCTTAATGAGATTATGAGAATGATAGGGCAGGTATAGGGCATTTAGTCACATATGCACTTAATACATTATTATTGATCAGTAACCAGAGAAATATTATTTATCAGTAACTTTTTATTAAATGACTAATCATTGTGGTTTGGGGTCAGCTGTACCGAACATTATGATTAAGATCATTAGTCACTTTTTTTTCCTGAAATATTCCCTATCTGCATTTCTTATTAGAAATCAGGTTCAGGAACACTAATCTGTCCTGGCAGTGATAGTTCAGTCTTTAATCATTGTAATCCAATGACTATATGTCCATACAGTATTAATCTACCTTGAAATTAGATCCCTATTTGAATATCCTCCTATATTTTCTTAGGTATCCTCATTCTGCATCATTTTAGTGCTAATTCATGCCGTGTACCTCTCTGGTAATATGTCATCCTTATCTGGATAATATCTGGGACACATAGCATGTAATCTGTACAAAATTGCCTTTGGAGACCAGTTCTACATTTACAAATGTCTGAACATCATTGACTGCCATTTTATGAATGTCTTTTGCTATCATTATGAAGTATGTAAATATTCATAACATTTAGCCTCGGAAGGGTCGATGTCAAAGCAAACTAAAGAACTGTAGTTGTTGCTTTGGAGGTTATAAAGATAATTATTCCGTTTATGCCCTTTTTGTCTTTATTATTTGTTCCTTATTTCACTTTTTCATGGTTGGAATGTTCTCAAGAAAAGCTTTCTTGAATTTAGTTAGAATTTCCTTTGGTTCTTCAGACTATTAACTTTTCCCTGAATTTTTCATGGTCCACTTTGATGTCCTTATGTATCTTCGTAGACACAGTTCTATATTCCTTATTTTTCCTTTTTTTTTTAAATTTATTGGATATCCTTGCCCTTCTCCTTCGTTCCTCTTTAATTCAGTATATATTATTGAAGAAACGCTCATGGCGAGTTTACGACAATCAACCTCAGTCTCCATATTTTTTATTATTGAATGAAGTAGTTCTGGTAAGAAATGCACACCAGAAGCAGATTCCATTCCATTTTTTACATTGCTTTGATATTTTGTTTGAAGTTTTTCTGTAAATAAAACCTTAAATCAATGCCTTTTTTTTGGAAGGTCTTTGGATTTATTTGAAATTGTGTAACTATTTTTATCTTTGGCTCCACACTCGTATTTCATGATCTAATTTAGAAGCAGTATAGTGAGGGTGGAAAGAGCTGAACTTAACATCTATTTGGGTTTCGACTCCTAGATTAGACGCTTAGGCACCTCGATGACCTTGGGTAAGTTACTAAGCCTCTCTGAGCCTCAGATTTCTTACCTATTAGTGTTCCATTTTTATCTGCAGTGACTTTAACCTTCGGAGGCTATTGTAAGGATTAAAGATTTAAAAAGGAAGAACAGTTGACATACCCTAAACCCGTCATAAATAATGGCTAAATTATGCTAATATCTACTTGAGCGATATTTTTAAAACGACTTTTGAAGCATTACCCATAGAATTGACCCGGGGCAAGTTGATGTAAGTAATTGAGGATTCTTCACTGCCATAAGCATCGCTGTATTGTGTTGCTAGCGGGTATGTGGCATACTTCCTCAAAGGTAATTGCATGGCCCCACCCCCCATACTGTTCTGCTCTCTTCTACTTTGCTAATAGAATACCGCTGATAAACCCTCCCTTATCAAGGGAGGGTTTCTACTATTTGCCTTCTCTTTGAAGGAAAGTCATTTGTAAAAGCCGTTATCACTTTGAAATTTTGTGGCAGTGATTAAAATACAAGCCAGTAACTATAAAACATGATGCAAGAATAGACTACTGTTTGTATTGAATCATGTTAATATTTTAGTTCATTATGATAAAAGATATGTCAATAGGGAAATAAATTGTACTAGATAAAAACACAAGCCTGATAAAAGTCCAGAGGAGGAGAAAACCACATTAATTCTGCTAATGCTAAAAACATATTATGCACAAGATACTATCTTAGGTTTGTCATTGATACCAAAGTATATCAGGCTTGTCAAAAATGATGATTTTACAATTTTCTTGTAAGGGAAATTTCTTTCTCTTCACAGTGACTGATAAGAGATAGATGCTCAGTGCATATTGGATTAAATGAACAGAAAGATCAGGATTAAAAATACTTAATTAATGTTACATTGGACACAGTTGTATTGAAAGAGAAGGTAGGAGCTTTGATTTGGTAAGAATAAATGATTAAATAATTAAAGATATGGGTTTTAAAAATAATTTCCTTCACAGTTTGAGGGCTAAGTAAGTAAATTTGCAGAATTATAAATTATCTGAATAAAAAAGTTATTTGGGAATTGCAAATTAAAACAAAAATGGGACATTACTACACACATTACTAGAATTACCAAAATCCAGAACACTAAATTCTGGTGAGGATGTGGAGCAATAGGAGCTCCCATTCATTGCTGTTGGGAAGGCAAAATGGTACAGCCACTTTGGAAGACAGTTGGGCAGCTTCCTATCAAACTAAACATACTCTTATCATATGATCCATCATTAACACTCCTTCACATTTACTCAAAGGAGTTGGAAACTTACGCCTACACAATAACCTACAAGTGAATGTGTATGGCAGCTTTATGCATCATTGCCCAAACTTGGAAGAAACAGGGTATTTTTCAGTAGTGAATGGATAAACTGTGGTGCATCCAGGCAATGGAATATTATTCAGTGCTAAAAAAAGTAAGTGAGCTATCAAGTCATGAAAACAAATGGAAGGACCTTAAATGCCCATGACTAAGTGAAGGAAGCTACTCTGAAAAGACTGTGTAATGTATGCTGCCAATGATATAACATTCTGGAAAGGTCAAAACTTTGAAGACAGTAAAAAGTTCCTTGGTTACCAGGGAAGAGTAGAGAGAAAGCAATGAATAGGCAGTGCACAAAGGATTTTTAAGGCAGTGAACCTATTGTGTATGATACTATAATAGTGGATATATGTCATTACATATTTGTCAAAACCTGCAGAATGTAGAGTACCAAGGGTGAACCCTAATATAAACTGTGGACTTTGGGTGATAATGATGTATTAATCTAAGTTCATCCATTGTAACCAGTATATCATTGTGGTAGAAGATATTGATAATGGGGTAGGTTGTGCTTATGTGGGGGCAGAGCGTAGATGGGAACTCTGTATTCTTCATTCTATTTTGTTGTGAAACTAAAACGTCTCTAAAAAGTAAAGTCTATTTTATAAAAACAATCAAATACCATTTCAGAAATGAGTCTAGTCTGTCCTCCTTATTTTACAGGCTTAGCTAAGCTTAAAATCATCCTAGAAAATGTGCACCTTAATTCCTACCATTTCCATCACAGGATATCATCTTTCCTTGTGGCTCGTCAGCAAGCGTACCACCATAAATGGAATCTGGATGTTGCCAATTTCAATTGCGTCTATGGGCATCCCGTTGTAAATTGCCCAAATATGGTGATTCCATGATCGCTTTCTCCCACCACCAAGTGTCATTATGGGCTTCATCCCTCATATCAGCTGCAGTGGTTTTTGAAGCCTGCAGGCTGATTTTAATGTTGGCCAAAGTAACCTGAAGTCATATGAATTCTTCTTATGTAAAAATATCAACTGAAGAAACTTAACGTTTATCTGGAATGAGTTTTATGCCTCCTCCAGCTGCGGTACTCTATCAGTGTCCCGGTGGTCTAATGGCCCTACTGGACAATTGTGTTACTGGCAAAACAAGACATTACCTTAAAAAAGGATTGCATGCAAGTGATTCCTACTTTAATAACGACTATATGATGTCATTCTCTGACTCAGAAGGAACAGCGTGAGAAAATGACAGAGACAGCACTATGCCTGTAATAATCATTGTTTTGTTTTACCATGCATTTGAGCGAGTCCTACTCCTCTAAAAGCCCACTCAGATACCTCATATACTGCCAGCCCCAGTTTCTTCAGGTCACAATATTTGTCACTGCTCAAGCACTGTATAAAATTTCCCTTTCATTAGAAAACAAAAAACAAAAAACAAAAAAACTCTCTCCTTTACCCTCCCTTCTCATGGCTTAATTTGTTTTATGTTTAAAACCTTTTTTTAAGTTGTAAGAACAATTCATATGACTTATGCTTACTTTGGCCACCATGAAAATTAGCCTACAGCTTCATAAACCTATATAGCTGGTATTCCTTTATTTGTTTGTATCTTGGAAAGAGAATTCATGTTGGCTATGATGGTTTCTGGCCTTCAGTTTTCTTAAGGACTTTGAAAAAGAGGATGGCTAACTCGTCCTTGAAATCCATTTCCTGCTTCTGCTCTACGTGGACAGTTCTTATGCCTATCATGTCAAGACCTAGCTTCTACTCACTTCTACTGTATTCATCTTTCTGAGACTGGAGCCTGGGGATCTTTCCTTTTTTTTTTTTTTTTTTTTTGAGACGGAGTGTTGCTCTGTCGCCCGAGCTGGAGTGCAGTGGCCGGATCTCAGCTCACTGCAAGCTCCGCCTCCCGGGTTTACGCCATTCTCCTGCCTCAGCCTCCCAAGTAGCTGGGACTACAGGCGCCCACCACCTCGCCTGGCTAGTTTTTTGTATTTTTTAGTAGAGACGGGGTTTCACCATGTTAGCCAGGATGGTCTCGATCTTCTGACCTCGTGATCCGCCCATCTCGGCCTCCCAAAGTGCTGGGATTACAGGCTTGAGCCACAGCGCCCGGCCGGGGATCTTTACTTTAATGAGCCTGCAGGTGATTTCTCTGAACCTCATAATTGACCACCATTGCTTCTCAGTCAGGCCCTTTGAGTTACCCTTGCTCAGAGTGTGTTTCTGCTGAAGACCAAGCCTGCCCCCTGCAGGGAATCCCCTAGAAGCTCTCACTACTATACCCTACCTCTGAGGGAACACGGAGGAGGTGCAGTGTAGGGAAGGCTATACTTGGTTTCATTAGCCTTTCCCAACCATGGGTACGGTCCCTTTTTTAATTAGTCACAATGCCATTAAAAAAGTCATTAAATGTGCTTTCACTGAAAGTTTGGAAATAATGAAGAAAAAAATAAAAGCATTTTTTTGTTGTTGTTTTTTGTTTGTTTGTTTGTTTTACGTATTTTTATGCCTGTGGCTTCACACATTGCCTGGCTCAGAGTAGATGCTCAATAGATATTTGGTGAATAAATAAATGCTAAGTCTGACTATTTGTAGGAAAAGTAAATCATACCCTTTTCTAAAATTTCCCCACAGACACACCCATTTCCTAGCACAACATCACTGTAAACTGAGGTCCACTTTTCTTGTTAAGGTTCCTACTAAGTAGACTGGAACATTTTCTCAGTCATGTATTGAAAATTCCAACCCAAATTAGGTAAACCCTACCATTGCACAAAAAGAGCCTTTCTTGCCCTGAGACTGAGTTGGGGTGCATTTGTGACAACAGAAAGGTCATGATTCATGTGAAGTATAATGAATGGAAAAGATCTGAAAAAAGCATCTTAAATGAAAAAGAAAAAAAATGAGTTAAAAAAAGTGACATGCTTAATTAAAATATTTCATTAAAAAGCAGCTTGGAATTTATAGAAGTTAAGTGTGGTTTCACTAAAGGTTTGGAAACAATGAAGAAGAAATTAAAAGCCTTAAAACTATTTTTTTTTTTTTACATATTTATCCCCAGTGCTTAAAACATCACCTGGCTCATGGTAGATGCTCAATAAATATTTGCTAAATAAATAAATGCTAACTCTGTCTGTTCCCTTAAACCATGCTTAATGTTGATTTATCCTCTTTATCAAAGGATACATTTTTCCCCATTTAACCTAAAGGAGCTACATGTTTACATATTCCTTGGAAAGGGTGCTTTTTCAAAGAATAAAAAGCCACAAAAATGTTTCCAGAATTTAAGTATTCTGTTGTTATACATTTTTCTCCTTTCTGTGTAGTCTAAATATTTGACAACTTTATCCAAGAGTAAATGGTCAGATTTGAAAAATAGCTTTATTAAGGTGTAATTTACATGTCATGGTATTTTCTGTATGTATTTTAAGTATACGATTCAATTATTTTCATTACATCTATGGAGTTGTACAAGCATCATAAAAATCCAATTTTAGAACATTTTCATCACACCCTGAAGACTCCATGTGTCCATATCTGTGGTCACTAAACTACTCTGGTTTCTATGCCTTTGCTTTTGTTGGAGAGTTCATGTAAATTGAATTACAATAAAATGGTCTTTTGTGCCTCTTTATTTTCCTTAGGATAAAGTTTTTGAGGTTTATCTATGTTGTAGCATGTGTTAATACTTTATTTCTTTTTATTGCTCAATAACATTTCCACATATTACATTGGTATTTTTGTTCGTTTGAGACAGGATCTCACTCTGTCGCCCAGGCTGGAGTGCAGTGAGTGGCATGATCACAGCTCACTGCAACCTCTCCCTCGCCTACTCAAGGAATTCTCCCACCTCAGCCTCTCAAGTACCTGGGACGGCAGAGATCCACTACTACAAACAGCTAATTTTTTGTATTTTTTTTCTACAGTGATGGGGTCTTGCTATATTACCTAGGCTGGTGTCAATATCCTGGGCTTAAGCGATCTGACTGCCTCGGCCTCCCAAAGTGCTGGGATTACAGACAGGAGACACCATGTCCGGGCACTTTTAATATATGTTAGCATGTGGTACAACAGTGAAGGCAAATGCCTTTGACATTCACAAGAGTTTCTTTTTTATTTTAAAATGTAATTTATATCATCATAACTTCTGAAAGAATTATAGTAAAGGTTAATGACATATATGTGTTAATGACATATGTGTATATATATGTTCAAATATATAATTCAAATATAGAAAGTATATTTCAAAAATTTGTACATTCATTTTATGTATTCATACTCCATTCTTTAAAGGATTACTTTTACTTAAATAAATTCTTACCATTTTATATGCATATATATATTTAACACATATTTCACTTCAAATATGACGTTTAGGAAGATTAGAGAAAGTTAAGTTTTAATGTCCTGCTGATTCACATTATAAAAAATACTATAGTGTTATTATTGTAGACAGTTTTAGTTGTCCCCTAACAGGTCAAAATACTTAATGAAAAGTGCTTAACTGAGTTAAGATTACTTAGGAAAATTGGCTATTTGTTGATCTCTCACAATATCAATTTTAAAGTTATGTTAGAGAAAGGTGGTATTTTATGCCTATGATTTTATTTTATTAATAATTTTAGAAGGGTTAGGGCAAGATAGAGAAAAGACTGTATAACCAGAGTGCTTCAAAGGTCAAGTAAAAATAGATTGTTGAGGATCGTTCTATTTCTTTCCTCTCTCCTGAATACTCATTTCTCCTCTCCTCTCCAATGTCCCTTCCCCCATCATATTATTTTGTCCTGTCTCATGTCTGTACTGAATACATTTTATCTCCTTGGTGTTTTGCCAAAAGAACTTTGTTGTGAAGGACAAAGAATTTAGGAAGAATGGTTGAAAAGTAAAAAATACATTAAAACAGCCTACACACATTTGGGGACAGGATTGTCAAACCCATTTTTTGTTTCTTCCAACATATGACACTATGACTGTCTTATCTGGAAAATATTTGATTGACATCTGCTAACTTAAAATGATACAATAATGGAGAAATGGAGAACATTCTGTGATTTTCTAAAGTCCCATTTTTTAATGCTTGAGTTTGCCTTTCAGCTTTCTTAGATTTTAAAAATCTTAGGTAAATATTTTGTAAGAGTATTGTGAGATGAGCCTAATAAAAGGAAGCTTCCTCCCTTCCTCCCTTCCTCTCTTCCTCCCTTTCTCTCTTTCTCTCTCTCTCTTTCTCTTTCTTTTCTTTTCTTTCTTGATGGAGTCTTGCTGTATCACCCAGGCTGGAGTGCAGCGGCATGATCTCAGCTGACTGTAACCTCCACCTCCCGGTTCAAGCAATTCTCCTGCCTCATCTCCTGAGTAGCTAGGATTACAGGTGCATGCCACCATGCCCGGCTAATTTTTTATTTTTTTAGTAGAGATGGGATTTCACCATGTTGATTAGGCTGGTCTCCAACTCCTGACCTTGTGATACACTCACCTTAGCCTCCCAAAGTGCTGGGATTACAGGCGTGAGCCACCACGCCTGGCCAATCCTCATTTATTTTTAAGAAATTTACACATATTAGAAAAGATTAGATAGTCCAGATAAGGAGACCCCAGGCCTTTACTAGTACAAAAGGTAAATGTGCTTTTATGCATCTCTTTACCCATCCTCCACAAGCCTTGGGAAAGCAAGGAACGACTACATTTTAAAAAATTCCCCGCCAGGTGTGTTGGCTCATGCCTGTAATCGCAACACTTTGGGAGGCATCACGAGGTCAGGAGCTCCAGACCAGCCTGACCAACATGGTGAAACCCTGTATCTACTAAAAATACTAAAAAAAAAAAAAAAAAAAAATTAACTGGGCATGGTGGCACACGTCTGTAATCCCAGTTACTCCGGAGGCTGAGGCAGAAGAATCGCTTGAATCGGGGAGGCAGAGGTTGCAGTGAGCCAAGATTGTGCCATTGCACTCCAGCCTCAGCAACAGAGTAAGACAATGTCTCAGAAAAAAAAAAAAAAAAAAAATTCTCGTAAATCATATGGCTCAAATATAGGATACTGTACATTCAAACAAAGAGCAAATGCTGGTAGCATGGTTTTGTCTCTATGGATTTTAGTGAAAATATATGGCTGATATTTTAAAATTCTGTGAAATTAAAAAAAAATCAGTTGGATTGAGCTATGTGACATGGACATGGAGAACAGAGATGGGAGGAGGTGTAGAAATAGTGATTTGTGGCAAACCATTAAGGGGACATGTTAGAAGTTAATCACTAATTTGTTACCTTTCCTAAATCAGCATTAGTTACTCATTTACTTTGTCATTCAACAAATGTTTGCGAGGCAGCTTCTTTGTGCTAGGTATAATGCTACATATGGGAAAAAAATGAGCCTTATTAGGAACATGCATTCTGTAAGTAGAGCAAAATGGAAATTTAGAAGTTATATCTCATTTAAGTGAACTCATGTTCTCACTTGCAATTTTGGTAGCAATAGAACTCAAATTTATGGTTTTTTTGCAGTTTCTTTTGCTTTAATTATTTTTCGACTTAGTGCCTTTTACATAAATACTCAGTCTAATGTTGAAAGTGACAATCAAGACTTTGCCTCTTATTGTAAAAAGGTTTTGTTGGTTTTCCTCCTACCTATCTAAGACAGCATCTGAGTGC
Organism: Colobus angolensis palliatus; assembly: GCF_000951035.1. Taxonomy (NCBI): domain Eukaryota; kingdom Metazoa; phylum Chordata; class Mammalia; order Primates; family Cercopithecidae; genus Colobus; species Colobus angolensis. The sequence goes on from NW_012114555.1 coordinate 7,612,838, forward strand.
AAAAGAAATGTTACTGATCGTCTCATTATTGAAAGAGCGTTCCCTTGTCCAGGTCCTATCTCCTGACTTCCAAGAATATCAAATAAAGTGGGATTGGTCCCATCTGGGCCCTGGTTATGTTGAACTGTAGCCTACTGACATAAAGTTGGGCATAATTGTTTTTTCTTGGTGTGTAATGGCATTCATTGCCGAAGTCTAAGGTTCTAGATAGGGTAGTGAGTTCCTGCATTCTGTGACTTCTTCATCTTAACTCGTAGTGTCTTCTGGTCAACGAGTGGTCGCAATATTTCTTGGGAATCTGGAGCCCTTACCTGCTTTCTCCATGCCATAGTAAGTCTTCTCAATTTCTAAACTTCTGTCCGTGCGGCACTATGTTACATTGTGGTAAATTTAGTAGCTTCTCTGCTAGGCTTGCAGTTTTTCCAGGTGATGAAAGGAAAAGTGGGAATCGAGCACACATGCAGACACACACACACACACACACACGCACACACACCAGATGTTTCCCCCAGCTGCCTCAATGTTGTGACCATCCTTGCTTTCTCTCATTTGAAGCACGACCCCCAAGAGAGGAAGGTGAACACGTACATCCCACTCCCTTATTTATCTCTCAATGGAAGAAGCCTCTCTACTTCCTCTTTTGCTCTTATGAGACCTTCCCTTAAAGCAATCTTGTCAATAATCTCTATCCTATGCCTTGTTAAAAGGTAAGTGAGCTGCGTGCGGTGGCTCACGCCTGTAATCCTAGCACTTTGGGAGGCGAAGTGGGCAGATCACGTGAGGTCAGGAGTTGGAGACCAGCCTGGCCAACATGGTGAAACCCCATCTCTGCTAAAAACACAAAAATTAGTTGGGCATGTGGCGGGCACCTGTACTCCCAGCTACTCAGGAGGCTGAGGCAGGAGAATGGCTTGAACCCAGGAGGCAGAGGTTGCAGTGAGCTGAGATTTTGCCACTGCACTGCACTCCAGCCTGGGCAACAGAGCGAGACTCTGTCTCAAAAAAAAAAAAAAAAAAGTAGGCTGCAGAAATTTTATAATACAAAATACTTCTGTCTGTAATTTCGACATGTTGGCTTTCATGATTGTGTGCAGGCTGTGAGCTTCAAGTTAGTGTTTATGAAACAAGGTGCTAAACGTCACATCTTTCTCTTTTCATTCCTTCCAATTTTTCTGTAACAGAGATATGTCTTATAGAACAGAGAGGTTAGGTGCAAATGACTGGTACTGTTAGTGTATCAGAGACTAAACATCATATTGAGAAAAGTAATAATGATAAAAGAAATACGAATTCTGATAGAGAAAATGACAGTTTCAGTAGGTCCTATATTGGTCCAGAATGAAGAGCGACTTCTCATATAAAGGTGATGTTTTGATACATGAAATAATTAACACAATCAAGCTAATTAAAATATCTATCACCTCATATTTATCTTTTTGTGTGTTTGTGGTCAGAACACTTACGGTCTTTTTAGCAATTTTCAAGTATATAATACAATATTCTTAACTATAGTCACCATGTTATACATAAGATCTCCAGAACTTATTTATCTTAACTGAAGGGTTATCCTTTGACCAGTAGTTTTCCATCCCCACCACAGCCCCCCAGCAACCACCATTCTACAGTTTTCTCGTGTGAGTTCAACTTTTTATGATTCTACATATAAGTGAGATCATACAATATTTGTCTTTCCGTGCTTGACTTATTTCACTTAGCACAATATCTTCTAGGTTCATTCATATTATCACAAATGAGAGGATTTCCTCCTTTTTAAAGGCTCAGTAATATTGCACTGTGGTATATATACCACATTTTCTTTATCCATTTATCCATCCATGGAAAATTGGATTGTTTTCAAATCCTGGCTATTGTGAATAATGCTACCATGAACATGAGAGTGCAGATATCTCTTCAACATACTGACTTTTTTCCTATGGATATGTATCTGGAAGTGGGATTGCTGGATCATATGATAGTTCTATTTTTAAGTTTCTGAGGATTCTTCATATTGTTTTCCGTTTTACATTCCCACCAACAGTGTACAAGTGTTCCTTCTTCTCTACATCCTCACCAACACTTGGTATCTTTTCTCTTTTTGATAGTAGCTATTTTAACAGGTGTGAAGTGCTGTATCATTGTGGTTTTGATTTGCATTTCCTAATGATTAGTGATGATGAGCATTTCATATGCCCGTTGGCCATTTGTATGTCTTCTTTAGAGAAATGTCTATTTTGGTCCTTTGCCCTTTATATGATCATGCTGTTTGTTACCTTGCCATGGAGCTACTTTAATTTCTCATATATTTGTGATATTAACCCCTTATCAAATGGTTTGCAAATATTTTCTCCCATTTCATAGGTTGTCTCTTCACTCACTCTGTTGATTGTTTCCTTTCCTGTACACAAGCTTTTTAGTTTAAATTAATCTTACTTATCTGTTTTTGCTTGTTGCCTTTGCCTTTGAGATTATATCAAAAAGTCCTTGTTCAGGTCAATGTCAAGAAGATTTTACCTATGTTTTCTTCTAGTAGTTTGACAGAAGGTAAATTCTTACAATTGAATAGCAGTTACTCCACTTAGAAGAAATTGCATATTCCAGAATGGGAAGGATGTATGAAATAAAGGATAGAGTGTCAGGAAATGATAAAGAACACTGCAAAGAAATCAGAGTAGGAACTGGAAGATCTAAGCAATGTTGGGGTTTTGAATCTCCCTAATAGGAAGATATTGAATGCTTTTCAGCAAGATATTGATTTATCTGATGTATATATCATACTGACAGCTGTGGACAATAGATTAACTGGAGGCAGGGGATAGAACAAAACAGGAGAGAGAAAACCCTGTAGGCAGCTATTACAGCCGTAGTTCATAAACAAGACGATGACAGCCTAGATTGCAGTGAAGTACAGAGGTGGCAGTGGGAGGGGGAGAAATGTAGGAATACAAAGATATTCAAAGAATGTTATTTTGCCATTTGAATTTTGTGTTTTACAGTTGAATTAGAAAAAGAAACAAGATATCCAGTGCAATGCATTCCTTAGTAATGCTAATGTTTTGATATATTTTTTTTTTCAATGGAACTTGGGGCATTTCACCAACATTGACAAGTAGGTATGCAGTGCCTATCTACCTCATGAGGCCACATAGAACAGCTTGTAAAAATAGAGATAAGGGAGGCTGTAGCCCGCGTGAGAAATCTGACCTAGCTCTTGCACAGTGTCAAAACTACAACTGAAATCTCTTTGTTTATAATTATTTTTGATGTTGGAATGACCCCTGTGCAAATTCAGAAGGAAAATCAGCATTACACCTTCTTTATAATTCTTCATTAGTCTTTGCCCAAATCTAACAGCTGTCGCCAGTACAATTTCTGCATGGACTGAGATTCATTTGGAGGATTTGGTCTTATAATGTTCTTTCCTAAATCTCTTCTACACATTCCTTCTCTCCTTGGATTGTTTATAACAATGACTTGGCATGGAGCAAAGCCTAATAGAATCAACCTAAAAAACTCAATCATTTCCTCCCTCTCCTTACTTCTCCTCCTATGCTTTACTTCTTTTTAAAAAGAAAATCAACAATGATAAATAACAGTCACTAATCACTTTTCAACCCTGCTGGCACTAGGCACCATACTAAGTACTGTACCTACATAATTTTATTTAGTTATTTTAAGATAGATATTATTGTATTAAATATATTATTATTATTTATGTTATATTATTATTTATGTTATAGGTGGAAAAGCAACATCTTTGAAAATCAAGTAGCTTAATAATAGACGTGATATTAAATTTGGCCTCCTTAATAATCTCCACCTTCTCCACCAAAATCACCATCATCATCATTATCATCATCATTTTCCTGATGTATATATCACATAGTGAAAGTTAGGAATATACGCTAAGAAACCACCTAGGAAGCCATTATTTGGGATGGAAAGGAATAACACACAGATCATTATTTTACTAAACACACTTCACATTCCGAGTACCATGCTTGATGCTAGAGCTTGGAATATAGTCATAAACAGGAAAGTTTATATCTCAATGAAGCATGGAAAATAGGAAAATATAATATGGCAGAATGGCAACTGCAGCAGAAGGATGCATCAACCTTGATTCGTATTCTAGGCATAGTGCATTATGGAGGGCAGGTGAAAACTCCTGAGTGGAAGGCCCCACATGGGCAAAGCTACTTCCCCTTAGAGACTGAAGGAATTACATACTTTCTCTCTTTCTTGACTGGTCCTTAATTTTCATTGGTTCTTATCTCCATCCCTGAATAATCTCATTCTAGCCTTATAAACATACTCTGAAGAGATGAATTATTATCCTGGCTCTTGTAGGGAAACAACTCTTTATGAATATTTTCATGTTTCTGCATGATTGGAACCTTCTGAGCAAAGAACATCAGCACCCAGGTTAAAGGATGATTGACTGACAACTGTAACGGCCCCCACTATCCGAAAGTGTAAAGGCAGAGAGCTCCTGAGACATAGACACTTCCTCTTTCCCCTGGAGACATTTGCTTACATCGCAGGATGTTAGAGGAAAGGCCTTCTTTCTTCCCTCCCAAAAGATGATTTTTTAAAAATTACATAGCAATAGTCAATATCTCTCCAGAGTGATGCAGGGACAGATGGAAAAGCAGTCTGTATAAGCTCCATGTTTCATAATTTTGAGGTTCCTTTTCTTCTTTCTTTTTTTTGAAATGGAGTCTTGCTCTGTCACCCAGGCTGGAGTGCAGTGGCGTGATCCTGGCTCACTGCAACCTCTGTCTTCTGGGTTCAAGCAATACTCCTGTCTCAGCCTCCTAAGTAGCTAGGACTACAGGCGCATGCCATCATGCCTGGCTAATTGGGGTTTCTTTTCTAATGGTACAATACTTATTATATGCACAAGGAGACCTGGTTCTTACTGCATTGCCCGGGGGTGTTTACTCATAAGGCACGGATGCAGGCTGCTCTGTGACTAAATAGTCTGATCCGTAATCCAGAAGTCTTGTGTCCCTGTTAGAGTGTGTGTGTGTGTGTGTGTGTGTGTGTGTGTGTGTGTGTAGATTGATAGATAAATAGATAGTTATCATCATAGAGCCTTCAAAGTTTCAGACTTAAGTTATCTGGCTACAGAAATCAAGGCTGGACACACATTCTGCTTTCTAGAGTAATTCCTTTGTTCTACTATGTGAGTTTTTGTATGGACGCCCCCAAAACATAGGTCAATCCAACATTGTGCATATAATAAGTATTGTTGCACAATCCAACATTACAGAGCATTGGGTCTTGCTTCTGCATTTCCTTTAAATACTTACTTCCATTCAACTGATATAATGTCCCACTTAGGCCAAACTGAGAGACACATTTCTGGGAAGGAGAGGCAATCCCAGAAGCGCATGTCCTGGCACAGTGACTCCAACTCTAACTGATGGCCCAAAATCTACTGTGGAAGTGGAATTCTTTATTGTTCTATATGTCCCTTATTATCTGTGAACAAATATGGTAAAACTCTACTTTCTACCCCACAGAGGGGGAAAAATCCCAGGACTACTTCATGACATCTCATGCTAGAAACACTCTGCTCTCTGACGCATTCTCCTCCTTGAGTAACAAACATTGTGTGGGCCAGTGTGACCTTCCAGCCAGATCCAGCTTAGATCGAGTCTCTCCAGGAGATCATTAGCTTTCCTCTGACCCTTTTTGAAAACAGAACAGAAGAGAAGAACTTGCAAATGCTACCTTATTTAACCATTTTTAATGCCACAAAATGGGAGGAAATTCACACACATGAGACCTTCAGAGATAACCCCATGTAGATTTCCTGTTTTATGTCGTTGTTTTTCTTTTATCATCTTACCACTTGTTTTCAAGTCCCTTATCTGGTGCTTCTCTGGACCCCCTAAGCACACACAGGCACACAGACACACTAACTCACAGACACACGGACACACACACACACACCCCTCTCAAGAAACATAATTTTCTAACATGTGATGGATGTGTAGGCCTTTAGTCTCTCTCCTTTCTTGTGCTGTGCATGATCTTGTGTTTGAGCAATATGTGAAATATGGATTCCCTATGTCTACCCTTTACCGGCTCCATAGAATGAGAGGGAGTGAGGACCCTGATCTGAGACAGACAAGAATGATGGGTGCTACAATCCCAGTTCAGACTTTCCAAGAGTGGAGGCTGCCGTCATTTCCTTACAAAACATGGAAGGCAAACACTTTGCCACAGCAAATATGATTTCATTTATTTATCTTTAACAGAACACAATTTCACAAGAGGAAAGCATTTTTCTCTCATTAGCATGACTTTGACCCTACTCATTTCAAAGTAATAACCTTGGCATCACTGTCTAGGGAGCATGTGATTCTGTCTTCTGTCTGAGTCCTGACCAAGTGGAATTCTTCCCAAATAAATTCTTTTCAAATATGACTGACATATAGTCCCATGATAGGGCAGGAAAGAGGACTATACTACAAATCACCTCAATAAACTTACGCATTCCAGAAAGTTCCTCTTTTGCTTCTGCATTTGAAGTCGGTTCTCTTAAGAACTATGCTTGTGTGCAACCTTATATTTGTAAATTTGAGGAACTTAAAATTAAATGTGTTTAATTCTCCATCACTTCATTCATTTTGCTTTCGTTCCTGTTTTCCAACCATTTTCCTTTGAATGTTTAAATGATGGTTAACTATGAAGAAGACCAAAATAGACAAAGTAATTGCCACTTGCTCCTCTATCTCTCAGTGGCTTGCTGTGCTACAAGTATATTTAATCTGGACCAATCTGGGGAGGTGAAACCTAATTTAATAGCTATCAATCACAGGCAGCAGGCCTGCAGAAGAAGAAAATAAAAAGGTTGTTCTATTACTCAGTCTTCTCTTAGGAAAAACAAAGTGAAACACTAGACATGCCATATCTTTATGAGATGCCTCCTAATCCCTCTACCAAGTTACATGTAATTTGAAGCTCTTTGTGTATTCCATTTTCACTTATGTGCCACTACCCTTATATTAAAAAGCATGTGACTGACAGGTTAGCTAAAATATTTAATAGGAATAAATACATTGGGCTTTGTTAGAAAGAAATAGAGCCACTTGATATGACTTTCAAATACTAATTAAATAAAACCCCCCTATGTGGAGCTAAAGCAACTGCTTTGCTTAGCCTCAGAATAATGCACATGGCTGTGCCTTCCAGCCTTTTCTAATGGTGAGACTGTCATCCTGTGTTGTCTGTGAAATCTTTACAGAAGCTTCTCATTTTACCATGATTAAAACGCCTATGTCGGAAGAGTTCAGTGGTTTACTGACCTGCTTTATCTCTCTGATATTATCATCCCAAATCTTTCCCACCCATCCCCTCTTCATTCACTCTGCTCCAGCCTCTCTCCAGCCTGATTTTTTCTCTCCCACACCAGGTACTCCATCCAGGGTCTTTGTTTTGTGTCTATGTGTGTTTGTACGTGTGTGTGTAGTGAGACCATTTAACATGAGAACTACTCTCTTACCTTTTATTTGTTTATTTGGTTTGTTTGTTTGTTTGTTTGAGATGAAGTCCCACTCTGTCACCCCAGGCTGGAGTGCAGTGGCACAATCTCAGCTCATTACAACCTCTGCCTCCCGGGTTCAAGTGATTCTCTTGCCTCAGCCTCCTGAGTAGCTGGGATTACAGGAGTGCACCACCACAGCTGGCTAATTTTTTTTTTTTTTGTATTTTTAGTTGAGATGGGCTTTTACCATGTTAGTCAGGCTGTCTCAGCCTCCTAAAGTGTCTCTTACCTTTTAAAATATGCAGTATTTAAGTGTGCAATATTGTTTACTATAGGCATGATGTTGTACAACAGATCTCTAGAGATTATTCATTTTTACTGAATCTTTCTATCCACGGACAGAAAGTAGCTCCTCATTTTCTCCTTCCTCCAGCCCCTGGCAACCACCATCATTACACTCTTTGATTCTATGAATGTGATTACTCTAGGTACCCACATATAAGTGGAGTCATGCAGTATTTGTCTTTCTGTAACTGTATTTCTTCACTTATATAATGTCCTAAGATTCCTTCAAATATAGAGTAGAATTATCATTACCAGAGGCTGGGAAGGGTAGTGGGGACTGGGGGGAATGGTGACGGTAAATGAGTACAAAAATATAGTTAGGTAGAATGAATAAGATCTAGCATTTGATAGCACAACAGAGTGACTATAGTCAGTGATAGTTTGTTTTACCTTTTAGAATAACTGACAGTACAATTAAAATGATCATAATAAAAAGAAATGATGAATGCTTCAGATGGTAAATACCCCATTTACCCTGATGTAATTGTTATGCATTGTATGACCGTATCAAAATATCTCATGTTCCGCATAAATATATACACCAATTATGTGCCCATAAAAATTAAAAATTCAAAAAAGAAAAAAAATTAAACATTCATTCAGATTGTCACAAATTACAGAATCTCCATTTTAAAGATTCACTAATATTCCACTGTATGTACCACATTTTCTTTACCCATTCATCTATTGATGGCCACTTAGGTTGTTTTCACCTCTTGGCTATTGTGAATAGCGCTGCAATGAACATGGGAGTGCTAATATGTCTTTAAGATCTTATTTCAGTTATTTTGGATAAATACCCAGAAGTGAATTGCTGTTTCATATGGTAGTTCTAGTTTTAATTTTTGGTGGTTCTTCCATAGTGTTTATCATAGCAGCTGCTCTCTCAGTGGCATTTCCACAAGAGCATGAGTGGGTTTCAGTTTCTCCACATCTTTGTCAACACTTGTCTTTCATTTTCTGTCATAATAGCCATCCTGACACATGTGAGGTGATAAGTCATTGTGATTTTGATTTGTATTTTCCTGATGATTAATGACTAGGGATATTGTTTTATATGCCTGGTGGTCTTTGTGCTTTATGTTTACTCTCTCTGAATACTTTTTTTCTAAGATATGTATATATCTCCCTTACCTTCTTTGGTTGTCACCATCTCATTGAGGCTGTCCTGAACACTGCTTAAAACTGCAGTAAAACCACCTCTAGTACTTTCTGTTTCACTTCCCTGCTTTTTCTTCATAGAACATATCACCATCTAACATACTCTATATTTACTTATAGATTTTGTTTATAACTTCCTCTGCTAGAATGTAAGGCCAAGATTTTTTCATGAATGTTGTGTGTTTACACTACTGACTGACACAGTTAGGCGCAGGATAAATATTTGCTGAGTAAATAAATGAATGGACATAAAAATGGTCTACTCTGCAGAAGCTGTAAGTAATTTCAGAAGGAATTGGAGTGTAATGGGACTTGGTTAAAGGTGACTTGGGGGAGAGACTAATAACCCTGTGATAAATAGGTTGAACTGCTGCAGACTGCAATACAACAGTCCAGATACTACATAAACTCTAACTTTTCTCAGCTCTGACTCCTTATTAACAATTATCAGCTGTTGAATATGTTGGTTCTTGTCAGGGACTGAAATAAGAACCAGGGTAAAGGAGCTGAAGATTCATTCCTTCTTTTATTGATGCCTCCTGAGAGAACTGGGCAATGTGTAACACTGTAGGGATATAGTGCTGAATGGGATCTAGTTCCTGTTCTTACTGGACTCATAGGGTGGTGGAAAAACAGAACGTAAAACAGTTCATTACAATGCAATACTTCCAATGGGATGAGTGCTGTATGAGCAAAGTTACAGGGAAGAAAAGAAGGGTCAATAAGCTGACCTGCCTGTAGAGATTTGAGAGGGTTTTACAAAGGGAGGTAAATTTTATCAGGATTTTTTTTAAAGGTGCTTTCAGTTACAAGTAATGGAAAACTCAACTCAATTAGGTTTAAGCAATTAAAGGCATTTATTAGTTAATGTAGCTAAAAACACCCAGAGGTAAAGACTTCAGGGCTAGGGATCAAAGTTCCATGGCCATTTCTCGATGAATTTCCTGAATCTGACCTTTTCCATGTGGCAGCTCCATCCTCAGGCTAGCTTAGCTCAGAGCTTGGAGATGGTTCTGTCAGTATCATGTCTCACATCTACTTGCCCTAATGCCACTTTATCTACATCAAGAGATAGCCTCTCCCTAACAACCAAATAAAAATATGATGGTTAGTCTAACTTGACCACCTAAGGCCCCTGCCAATTCTGTAACCAGTTATTGTAGCCAGGAAATGCCATCAGCTAATCAACATATATCTGGGTTACTTGCCAGTCCTGCACATAATCCTGGGGCAAGGAGATAGATCAATGTTCTCTGGCTTATAGCAGTGAAGCTCCACCCCTGAAGCAATGTGTCATGGTCACTCCTATCTAAACACAGAGTAGCTACACGAATGGAAAAGGGGTAGAGGAATGCTTGTATACCAACATCAGCATGACCTACAATCTTAAAGGAAGCAGTTTTCCAGGGAATAATGGAGAAAAGTCATGTTAAAAGTAGCAGACCACCATATAAAAATGGCATAGAAATATAAAAGACATACAGCATTGTGGAAAATTTTGTTAACCAAGAAAGCTGGTGGAGTTTCTGGAAATAAAACCCAGTATGAGGCTATAGACAGATATAAAAGGCATCTATATATCATAGAAACAAATGAGATGGTTCTGAGCATAATTTCAAGCTTGGATCTTTTTAAATCAAATACGCATATAAAAGCAATTGATTGCCAGTAATCAGCAAGGTATGAAGAAATTCACAGCAGCGTAAGTTATGGACTTTCCCTGTTTTTCAGAAGACAGGCAAGTCAATTAACCAAAGTACTAATAAATGGCCAACCCAGAGTTCTTCACTGTCAAGCCATGTGTCACCAACTCTTAATTTAGAGGTCAAAGTTCTGTGAGGAACTGAGATAGCGGAAATCTTCAAGAAAGAAAGAAGAACCTGGAGAAAGCTTGGAAAGGGAATCCATGTGGAATCCATGGGAAGGATCAGAGGACTTTTTCATGAGATGGGATGGGATCTCAGGTGTTCAGGCAGCAGGGTAGGTAAGAGCATGGCATGAGCAGGAACAAAGGGGAGAATGACTTTGGCTGTGTATGTGATAAGCAGCTGCCAAGGAGCTGCAAAATGGTTAGACTAGCGGCTTGAGTATTTCCAATCCAGGCTCTGGACAATTCATTTCTCTTACACTCCATTTTCTGATTTGTGCATGAGGGTAAGCATCCCTTTCTTACATGGTAGAGTACTTCAGAGCTAAGAGAAATTGAGTATGTCAAGTGCCCCATACATGGGGATAGTTTGTTATCAGTACACTGTAGCTCTTCCTCTCCCTCCTTTGATGAGAATGCTAGAAGGAGCTTTATGGTGAAAATGAATGAATAGAGGGCGAGATTTTAACTACTTAATGTGAATGAAATAGAAAATAAAAACTGGTAAGATAATTCTGACTTCTTTTATTTTTTTGAGACAGGATCTTGCTCTGTCACCCAGGCCGTAGTGTAGTGGCATGGTCATGGCTCACTGCAGCCTCAACCTCCTGGGCTCAAGTGATCCTCCTACTTTGACCCCCCAAGTAGCTAGGACCACAGGCACATTCCTCCATATGCCTGGCTAAGTATTTGTTGTTTGTTTTTTTGTTTGATTTTTGGGAGAGATGGAGTTTTGCCAGGTTGCTCAGGCTGGTCTCTAACTCCTGGGCTCCAGCGATCCACTCGTCTTGGTCTCTTACAGTGCTGGAATTACAGGTGTGAGCCACTTTGCCTGGCCAACTCTGACTCCTTATTAACAAGAACTGAGGAAAGACATTTTCTTTGGTCTTCCCTGTTTCTGTTAATATCAGTGGTATAGATCATCATTTACTTTTTGTAACATTGTTGAGAACCATCAGCCAAAGGTTCATGGATAGATTTGCCATCATTATTGATTCCAGGATATCATAAGCAAACCAACTCACTGGCCAAATATTGATCAATGGCCCTCACTCTCCGAAAGTTTGCTTTCCTGCTGTTTTTAGTAAAAATCAACAAACCTCTCCCAAGAAAGCCTCTTGACAATTACATCAAAGTTCAATTTACATCAACACAAGCTCTTTGCCCCTTTTCCAGCCTCAAAATATCTGTATTTAAAAATCTCAAGACATCTGTTACCCTAAATTTTACTGTCTAAAATCGAAACTGTCTTCCTAAGCACCTAAGGATTTTTCTCTAAGGCAGCACCAATTGCTAAGTCACTCCAGCTCAAAAAATGTGATATCGTATTTGAATGAATAATTCCTGACATTTATAGGTTTTGTCTCTTTTATTTTTCTATTTCCGCTGCCATTGCCTTTCTCCTCTACCTTGAAAGACTAAAATAGACCCTGTCACCTTTCAGTGTTGTATTTCTGTGGGCCATTCAATCCCTTTATCAATGTTACCAGACTTATTGCCAAGATAGTACCCTCATCCCAACATTTGCCACTTCGGGTACCTACAGGATATCTGAAAGGTCAGAAAGCACAGGATACATTTCTTCTTAAATAGCATGCTTTTATTATTTATTGCTGCAAAAATAAGTATCACATAACTCATTAAAGTAATAAGCACTGATTATAATTCATAGTTTTACGTGGGTCAGGAATTTAGAAATGACCTGGCTGGGAGGCTCTAGCTTGTGTTGTTGATGAGGTTGCAGTCAAGGTGTTGGTCCACGCTTCTGTCACTTACAGGCTTAACTGTGGCTGGCTGACCCACTCCATGGTTCACTCACATGGCTGGCAAGGTGGCACTGGCTTCCAGCAGGCGGCCTCAGTTCCTCTCCATGTGGGTCTTTCCACAGGGTCGCTTGAATGTCTTCACAACACGAAAGCTGGCTTCCCCCAGAGACAGTGATGCAGGAATAAAAACCAGGTAGAAGCTACATTCCTTTGATAACCTTGCAAGTCATAGAATACTAATTCTTCCACATTCTATGGTTCCAAAGAGATCATTAAGTCTGACCTACATTCCAGGAGAGGGGAAGCAAGCATCACCTTTGGAAGGCAAGACGGTCAAAGAATTTGCAGACCTATTTTAAAACCACTACAACTTTAATTACAATTTCTGGTAATATGCTCCATATACTTTTTTTTACAGTCTCCGGTATCTCTTTAGGTAGAATACTTTTGAATTTAAAGCCGTGGGTCTCATTGTTAATTTGAACAAAATATAGGAAGTATACTATTATTTTCCATGTCTTTCTAGGCTTTTTAAACTCTGCAGTGTATTTACTGTACTCCTGTAGAAGGAGTGCCATCAACTGCAGTTGTTACCAATGGTGCTTATTTTTCTACTCTTTTTACTCTCCCGAAATATGTTCCCATTCAACCAGGCAGGTCTCTTTTCGTGCTCGTTATTTTTCGCACTGCTTCCATGGCTTTACAGAGACCCTTCCTCTTCGCTTTGGTCTGCCTCTCGAAACCCTCAGGACTTGTGACAGGCCAAGTCGAGTCTCAAATTCCCCATGAAGAGCTGACTTATATCTCTGTCATGCGTGGTCCCCTCGGTTCCCATCACTCATACACTTGCATACATTTATTTTCACCTTATTATATTCAGTTCAGCACAATTTTATCGACCCCTTTTTTCCTAACGATGTACTTTATAGCAAGCACTCATTCAACATTTGTTGCACGACAGACTGAATATTAGATTAAAATATTCTGTGTAACTCAATTATCCAAAGTATATTATTTCAACATGTCTTCAGTATAGCATTTCTAATGACATATGTTTTATTCTTTTCGGCACGGTTTATAAATGCTGCAGTATTTTTTACTTATTTTAATTCATGTGGTAAATTTTCAGCACAGATGCTTGATCTATATTGAAATTTTATAAAATTTACAGTTCAAAAAAGCAGATCCACAAACACAGTATTCAAAATAATACTTGAGTCTGGGTACATGCTTGTAATTGCAGTGCCTTGGGAGGATCGCTTGAGGCCAGGAGTTTGAGACCAACCTGGGAAACATAGTGAGACCCCTGTCTCTCCAAAAAAGTTTTTTTTTTTTAAATTAACCAGGTACGGTGGCACACACCTGCAGTCCTAGATACTTGGGAGGCTGAGGTGGGGAGATTGCTTGAGCCCAGGAGGTCGAGGTTGCAGTGAGCTATGATCGTACCACTGCATTCCAGATTGGGTGACAGAGCAAGACCCTGTCTCAGAAAAAATAAATAAATAAAAAATTAAACAAAAAATACTTGAAGATTTCCTAAAACTAAATTGTGTTCCCTTTTTTTAAAGTTTAAATGTAAATCAAATAACATAAAAATTAAGTTTCTAAGTCTCAGTGGCCACATTTAAAGTACCCAATAGCAATATGGGGCTGGCGGTTGCCATATTTGATAGTGAAGCCCAAGATCATAGAAGAAAGAAACAGATTTGGGAGGTCACTGGTTTGTGAACTAACCTTCACTAAAAGTAGTACTTCAAAGTGAAATAGTAGAAAGAAATACAGTTTGTGTCAACAGTATACCTGATCACACTCCACTGATGAAACTTCCTCAGCAAGTCACTGTAACGAGAATCACACCGGGCTTCCTTGTGATCGAGACCCACAACTTGGTTGTTGAATCTAAAACAAATATAATTCCAAGTCTCAACATAGCAGAGCAAAGTAATTTGGCTTTAATAACATTTCTCAAAAAAGTCTAAAAGATTAATTAAATTGCATTGCATTGAAACCATTGAATTGAAACAATTGCACTGAAAACAATTAAAACACAGCAAAACATCCGGAAACCTCTCTCCTCAAACCTTCACACCACAAGAGCTGTCCCTAATGTCACCGTTCCACTCTTTTTCTCCTTCTGAAACTCTCCCTCAAAATCCTTAGCCTATATTTCCTTGGCTTCTCCTTCTCCTCTGTGCCTCCTTGCAGAATCTTTATAATTTAAGTCGCTCTAAATTCATTCTTGCAATTTGTCTCTTTGAACATTCTCCTGATTAACAAAACAGGCTACCCTCAATAACTACTTGACACTGAGTTTTCCTTGGAGGGCATAAAATTGTGACAAAGAATTCGGGATGGCTCTGAATGTCAATATTTCTATGTTATCATATTACTAGATAATACAAATCTTAACTTTGTTGCTTCTAGGACTAGGAGACACTTACTGCCCTTTGGTTTAAAAACACATGTAAAAAGTTGCACAAGATTTTGAAATGGATCAAAAATATTGGATGTCTTCAATGTCTACTGGCTTTGTTTAGGTTTTCTGATTCTATAGTGCCTTTGAGTGTTTTGAGCTATCTTATAACTCTGTAAATTATCCTTGGAAAGAGAGTTGGGACCTAGAGAGATTCAGTTGTTCATTTTATTGCCCTGTGGATATTGATCAGTTTGGCCAATGTTGCATTGAATGAGCAAATTTATTTCAGCATTCCCGATAGCCTATATCTGTATAATTATTTGAAGTTTCCTTACAACTGACTATAACTTTTATTCTTTTTCTCCTTAACTATATGAATTGAAAGAGGGACAGCTTGTCTACCAAAAAACAGGACTTTCTCAATTAAATTAGATTATCTGACTATAATAAAAAGTGGCAATGGAAATGAAGGAATGTATACTTGTAAATTTTTAGGGAGTTCAAAATGTGCAACAGCATATTAGTTAAGAGTTTAGGTTCTGGCACTAAACTGATATCAATTCTAGCTTAGCCAACAAAGCTATGTGAGTTTGTTTAAGATATTTAGCTGCTCTGGTCCTGAGTGTGTTAGAACTTACAACGTTTATATATATTCATTGATTCATTCACTCAGCAAACATCTGTTGAGTACATAATTTACCCCAAACACTGTTCAAGGCTGTGGAACACACAGTGAACAAAAGAGACACATTTCCTACTTCATGGCACTTACATTCCCTTGGAAAAGACTAGCAATAGTTAATAAATTTATTAGGAAATGCCTAGCAATTATGAGTAAGATGAGGAAGAATAAAGATACAGAGGGAAATTCCTTTGGATAGGGCTAACCTGGGTAGTTTCTTTATGGAGGGTGCATTTGTTGAGAGATATGAATGAGGTAAGCCTGCCATGTCACTCTCTCTGGGGGAAAGTTCTCTAGGCAGAAGGAACTGTATGAGTAGAGCCAAGAGGCATACTGAATAAAACAAAGCAAAACACAAATTAAGACTCCAATCTTGTTACAAGGCAGTAAACACAGAAAAGATGAGAGGAGATCCTTGTCTCTCCATATATCATTGTGGTCATCAAAAAAATCCTTTAAGGTCTATGTGAAACTTTCAATATATCTTTATGCATAATGTTGGAAAATATTGATTCACTAAGTTATATACATTTCCAAGTGTTGTCAAAGTTTTTATTCTATGATATCAAAAATCAGTATTTATTAAAATAACCACAACCTAAAAGTCAGAAAAGACTTGAAGTATCACAAAACTGCCAAGCCCCTGGCAGCAGATATGAGTTTTTCAAAATAATTTTTGCCTGAAAGCTCAGATTTCATCATTAGCCACCAATACTGTCAGTTGTTTCCTTGAAGGTACAGGCTTACTTTGCTCATCTTTAAGAAAATGTCTGCCAAATATCCAAGTCTGAGTAGCTATAGTTTGTCATTTGCTCTCTCAAGTAAAAATACTGGCTCTTGAACAAGGTGGCTAATTCAGCTCAAAACTCAAACAATTACACCAGTGCTTTTCCTTGAGGTAATTGTCATATTTATATAGACAATGGGATCATCTTATGTATACCTCCCATTTTGTCACAAAGAATATTATAAAGATGTACTCAAGTTGTCATTTAATAAAAGTCATCATTTGTACTGCTTCGTTATATACATTACTAATTGAAACTGGCCTATTTGCTTTTTGCCCATGGGTGATGGTGAAGAACACAGTGGCTACTAGTGCTGTTTGATGCTACTGCCACGATACTAGTAGTTAGAAAATATTTCTATATTGTTGATGCTATTTTGTATGACCTCTGCACTATAAGATTAGGAGGAAGAAACAGGAGAGGGTTTT
Source organism: Colobus angolensis palliatus (assembly GCF_000951035.1). NCBI lineage: Eukaryota > Metazoa > Chordata > Mammalia > Primates > Cercopithecidae > Colobus > Colobus angolensis. Next base: position 7,629,786 of record NW_012114555.1, read on the forward strand.
AATGCCTCTCTTTTAAAGAGTTTGACATTTTTCCCCCAAAGTAGTCTTTAAAAGTTCTGTAAGTTTCCCTTTCCTCAGCCACACATTAGCTACTTAGCTGCAAGAGGCTGAGAAGCACTGACTTTCAGCTAGAGAACAAGGTCTTGACAGTTTAAAAGATGACAGGGCCAGGCACAGTGGCTCACACCTGTAATCCCAACACTTTGGGAGGCTGAGGTGGGCAGTCACCTGAGGTCGGTAGTTCGAGACCACACTGACCAACATGGAGAAACCCCGTCTCTACTAAAAATACAAAATAAGCCAGGCATGGTGGTGCATGCCTGTAATCCCTGCTACTCAG
>NW_012114555.1:7630175-7679583 GCF_000951035.1 Colobus angolensis palliatus
ATTACATAAACATACACATTTGCCAAAACTCATCAATATGGGCATTTAAAATGGGTGCACTTTATTGTTTAAATTGCACCACACTGACCAACATGGAGAAACCCCGTCTCTACTAAAAATACAAAATAAGCCAGGCATGGTGGTGCATGCCTGTAATCCCTGCTACTCAGCAGGCTGAGGCAGGAGAATCGCTTGAACCCAGGAGGCGGAGGTTGCTGTGAGCCGAGATGACTCCATTGCACATCAGCCTGGGCAACAAGAGCAAAACTCTATCTCAAAAATAAATAAGTAAAATAAAATAAAAGATGATAGGCCACCAGCTGTGATGGACTGAGACCCCCCCCCGATGATGAGATGGAGCAACCTCAGACTGCCCCAACAAACTATATGCAGTTTACGTATTTGAAGCTAATACTTGGACTAACAAAAACAGCAATTATAATTATAATGGCTGATATTTATTTCTTTGACTTCTCAGGAAGCATACAGAGGAAAAGCAAGTTGCTGAGCTAGAAAGTGGCATATAGTCACTTCTGTGGGAATCCACAGACTGTGCTTTTCTTCCCTATCACCTTAAGCACTGCCTTGCTAAATATACTGGGCTCCAATAATAGAAAAGAAATACCTGCTGACATGTTTGAGAGGTTCTAGTTTACAGGACAGACTATCCAAGGTTTTTTGGTTTTTTTGTGTGTGTTTTGGTTATGTTAAAGACAAAATTACTCAATGATACACAAGAAGGAAGCACAATAAGGAAGATTTTATTCATGACCATTGTGATGGGTATAGCTACCACACCAGCGAGATTTTGCAGTGGGGGAGAGAGACTGAGCTCAACTCCAAACATAGCATGGGAAAGTAGGGACTTAAATTCAAGGAGCCAGGGTTAGGTGACATGTCATTGGATGGATAATTACTAAGAAGAACTTCAGGGAGACAGGAGATTCTGGCCACACCAACCTAACAAATGTCTTGCTGAAAGCAGGCCAGGTTGATCAGACGTGGGGGAGGTCAGAGGATGGAGGATGAGATTAGATATTGAGGGGATGATCAGATGAACACAGAGTGTGGGTGGGGTGTTCCTTCTAAGCTGACATCAGGGTTCTTGCAAAAACTGCTTTTTACAAGGAAGTGCACAGATAGGCCTAGGAGGAGATTCCAAACCCTGACTAAAGTTTGGTCAAGCAAAGATTTTTTGTCAATTATAAAGCTATTAAAAAAGATTTAGTTATCCTAGAACTAATGTCATAGTGCAGTTACCAGTTAATTCTTTGATATGGAGCAAATATTATGTGCCATCTGTCCCAGACTAATATTTAACCATCAGTCCAGAATTTTTTTCTCATTAAAATAATGTGTACAATTTACTTATTGGTTGGTTTATAACATAATAACTCTTACTTGCTTTAACATTCTTAGAATTTGTCTGTAATCCGATATAGTAATACTTTTTTATATCAGACGTTGAATAAATCATTGAAGATTGTTAATATGCTATGCATATGTGTACATGTGTATAAAAATGTGATGTATCTGTGTAAGGTAATATTGTGTGTGTGTGTGAGTTTAGAATACTTGGGAATAGAAAAAATACTCAAAATCTAAAGTACATCTAGAGGCATCATAAGGCAGTAAGGAAGGTAGATATGGATGAGGTTATATCACAGAGATGGAGATGCATTCAACCATAGATATTTACTACGCAGTTGCCAAGGAACTAGCAGTGTTCTAGACTTGAAGGAATGGAAGAAAATAAAACAAATTCCTGCTATCAAGAAGCTTGTATTCTAAAAGAAGCAGAAAAAAAAATAAACAAGTAAATGTTTTTGTTATAGTAAGTACTATGAAAAATGAAGCAAGTGGATGAGAACAGACAGCAATGAGGATGCAAGGCACAAATTTATTAGATGATATCTGAGTTATTTGGAGAAGCAAGCTACTGCTATCTGCTGGGAGCACCCCCCAGGCAGAGGAAACTGTGAGAGCAAGAACCACAGGTAGGAGTGTGCTTGGAGCATTCAAGGAACAGCAAGAAATCCCGCATGGCTACCGGAAAGTATGGGCTGTGGTTTGAATGCATGTGTCTCTTCAAAATTCTAAGGTTGGAACCTAATCTCTGGTGTGACAGTATTAAGAGGTGAGGCCTTTGGGAGAGTGATTAAGTGACGAGTTGTCCACCCTCATGGATGGGATTAGTGCTTGTATAAAAGAAGCTGAACAGAGGACCTTAGTCCCTTTTTGCCTCTCTGCTCTTCCTCCATGTGTGGACACAGCATTTGTCCCTCCAGAGGAGCAACAGGGCACCCTCTTGGAAGTAGAGCATGGGTCCTCACCAGAAGCTGAATCTGTTGCATCTTGTTCTTGGACTTCCCGGCCTCCAGCAATGTGAGAAATAAATGTCTATTACTTATAAATTATGCAGTCTGTGGTATTTTGTTATAGCAACAGGAATGGTTTAAGGCATTAGGTGAAGGACAGGGAAGTCATTCTATTAGGTTATAGAGATGATGCAGAGTGGATCAAATTTTAAATTTTATTCTAGATGAAAAGCGGAGGAATGAAGTTACACCAGTGTCGAACAGAAGACTGACAAGATCGGACACATATTTATGAAGGATAGACCTGGCCGCTTGCGAAAGAATAGACTGTAGGTGGCAAAACCGTCAACAAGGCCATTTCTTAGGAGCCAATTTCAATTGTATGGAGGTGAGAAGATGGTGACATTGACTAAGATGATAGCAGTGGAAATTGGTTATAGGTTCCAGATATATTTCAAATATAGCCAATACAATTTCAGTGTGAGTAGATATGGACAATAACAGAGTTTTGAGAACAGATCTTGGGACCTTCCAGGATGTAAAGTTCTTTAAGCTTATACTTAATAAATAATGGAGACTGAGAAGAAATACCCCGGAGGCAGAAAGCTTTGCCAAGAGCATCTTACTGTATCCAGGGGAAGAAGACATTTCAAGGAGGAAAAATTACTGACTCCCAAATGCTGCCGACCAGTTCGGTAAGATGAGGACTAGTAAAAGTCCTTGGTGACCATGACAATAGAGTGGTGTACACCACAGTCTGACTGGAATGGACTTGTGGGCTCAGGAATGCCTAAGAAGGGATGCCAGAGCAAAGGAACTTAATTATAAAGAACATAGGACATCTCAGTCTGCAGAGGGACGAGGGGACCCACGGAAGTCTTTTTTTTAAAAATAGGATGTATTGTAGAATGCTTATATGCTAATACCGGGAGGCAGAGCTTACAGTGAGCTGAGATCGCGCCACTGCACTCCAGCCTGGGGGACAGAGCGAGACTCCATCTCAAATAATAATAATATTAATAAAAAATAAAAATAGAATGCTTATATGCTAATAATCCAGTGAAGAGGGAAGGATGATGATGAAGAAGAGAGTAGGTACCTCATTCAGAGGAAGTAGAATCCAGAGAACAGTGAAAAAGTAGGCCTAAGATCTGATCCTGATTGTGCATCTATGACCAGAGAGAGCAATCTGTGTAAGCAGGTACAGGTGAGACATTGCTTTGGTGCTGGGATTGTGTGGATGTTTCATGCTGAAGGTTTCATTGCAGAGCTGAAAACTTTAGAAAACAGTGGTAAAGGGCAAGGGCAAAAGGAAGAGAGTTAGCCTATGAATACAACTACCCTTGTTAGGAAACCAGCAAAAGAATGGAGTTATTCCCACCTACAAGGAAGCCTTGGGGGATTGACAAGGCCTGTTAGCAGCTAAATGCTTTGTCTTTCTTTCTGAACAGAAGTCCATGATGAGCTATTCCTATTCTGTGTTACCATTTGGTATAATATCCACAACTGTGATAATATGAATAGACAAAGTATTACATGGAAACTTGCTGTGACTCATTTTTTTTTATTCAAGGAAGAAATAGTTATTTATGCTTCCACTGAATAAAGCTGAATTTGCAACCATGAATGTGTTATTATTTTCGAATAACTCCACTTCCTTAAAAAATATAGCACTAAGGTTTGGGGAAAGTGAAGTACATGCAGAGAATCCATCTAGCCAGTGAATTTGAAGAAGACAAATTATTTTTTCTCAGTCTGCATTTCAAAGGACTTAAGAATGTGTCTACTGTAAGTAACCTGGAGGAGAAAGTATATGCGTTTTAGAAGTTGAACTGCATCAAAGACCCTTTAATGCCTCATTTAAGTTAATAGGACATTTCTTGCTTTTTCATCCAGGGTATGCTAAAGATTCATTTCCTTGCATGTGAAAGTGTGTACTTCAGGGAAAAGTCAAAATCAGCACCATTCTTTCCCTATTAAAACATAAGGGGCTAGAGGTATACATAGCATGGGCTTTTGGAAAATATAGACCTGACTTGTTCCTTCATTAAAGGACTTTCCTCATGCTTGCCTGGAACCTCTGTTTTCTAGACTGGAACCTCTGTTTTCTAGAACTTGCCCTCCCTTGAGAAAGGCCCCAGAATCTTGCTAAATTATATAATGGGCTCATAATATAAGTGTAGAGAGTGAGCTATGAATTAGCACATCAGACTCATTTTCACTGATAACCTGATTTTACACTGTACATCTCATTGCCATAAGTAAAGGCAGATGGGATACTCTGCTCCTTAATTCTCTGTTGCTGACTTTTTCTCAGCAAATCAGTCCAAGTGTTTTAAGAATCTAAAAGGGATTTCTTTTCTTGCTACATTTATATCTCAAATAGGGAAATATCAATTTACCCCAAGTTCAGCAGACTCACATCCAACATGAGCAAATTGACTTGCTGCTGAATTTTCTGAACAGTGGCACCTTAATAGATCTGCCCCAGAAAAAGACAAATGAAAGTGTTTGGGGAGCCCCTTGGGTTTCCCTTTGTACATGGGCATAGGAGATTTGTAAAATGGGACAGTCTTCACATATCGTCATTCCTTAAAGAGAAAGTCCATGTTTTTCCTTGTTTGAGAAATATCCAAATGAGATTATTCTAGGCTGATGGAGAATGAAATGAAAATAAACTTCAGCTGTATATTTTCCCCTGGTACTCTTTGAAAGAGAACAAAATCATGATATAAAGTCTGCTATTTAGTGCCTTTAGTAGGTGAGCAAGCCTGGATTCTAGAGTTATCCTTACTGGTTTCCTTTTTGGCTGACTGCACTGGCACGATCTCGACTCACTGTAACCTCTGCCTCCTGGATTCAAGTGATTCTCCTGCCTCAGCCTCCCGAGTAGCTAGGATTACAGGCGCCTACCACCATGCCCGGATAATTTTTGTATTTTTAGTAGAGACGGGGTTACACCATGTTGGCCAGGCTGGTCACAAACTCCTGACCTCAATTGATCCTCCCGCTTTGGCCTCCCAAAGTGCTGGGATTACAGGCACGAGCCACTATGCCCAGCATAACGTCATTGGTGTCTAGTCCCAGATCTGCAACTATTACCAGTTACCTGACCTCACATTTGTTCTCTCACCTACAAAGTCAGGGGCTTGATAAAGGTCTCTTCTAGCTTTAAAATTCTAGGTATTTACTGAATGCAACTCTTACAGAGTTTGAATTCTGTATTCATGAACCCTGAGCAATCCAGCACCAGTTGGATGCTTGGTCACACTCCCATCAGTAGATTTACACTTGATGGTGCTAATTTGATAAACAATATCATAATTGCTAGAAAAGCAGGAGAAAAGAGGGAAGAAAGAAAGAAAGAAAGAAAGAAAGAAAGAAAGAAAGAAAGAAAGAAAGAAAGAAAGAAAGAAGAGGAGAGAAGAAGAGAAGAGAAGCAGAAAGAAAAATAGGAAGTGGCAAGAGGACATGTGTTTGAAATGACCACTCCCACCCACCCCACATACCATACCTCTCCCCCAAGGTCTAGCTCAACTCCCACCTTTTTTGGAGTTGGCCTTTCCCCCCACCATCCATACTAATCCATCAGGCATTACAGTTATCCTGTTGTTTTTGCCTATATTTTTCCCACTGGACATATTAGAGCCTTTAGAAGAGAACAGTTAGGACCTTTTCACCCACTCTCCCCTGCAATGTTCTGCACAATATCTGCAAATGCCTGATGGAATACAATGAATTACACCAAACTCAGACTGGGTCAATATTGACATAGAGGCTATTGCTACCTCTTTCCTTACTCTATGAATTCCAGGACTTGAGGTTGAATTGAAGGAAGAGATAGGATCAGAGCAGGAAAAAGGAATTTGGAACATCAGCTTGATAAATATATTGCCTTTTCCCTATGACACTGTAATAACTAACTAGCTTTTTTCCTCTAAAGGAAAGTATACACAGCACCTTACTACTTCTTATGATAGCACCTGTCTCTCTACTATTGTCATGGGCCTCTCTCCTTTCTCTACTGGCCCTGCTCCACATCTAGAAATAGCTTGCTCAATGATTACAATTAGAATTGTCAGATTTTCCTAATATTACATAGGAAATATTTATACCACTCCTTGGGAGGCTGAGGCAGGAGAATTGCTTGAACCTGGGAGGTGGAGGTTGGGTTGAGCCAAGATCGTGCCACTGCACTCCAGCCTGTTCGACAGTGTGAGACTCTGTCTCAAAAAAAAAAAAAAAAAAAAAAGGTTATTCACTGTTTATCTGAAATTCAAATTTAACCACGCACCCTGTATTTCATCTAGTAAGCCCAGTTAGTACTTAAGTGACTCAAAAGCCAGTTCAAACTGGTTTCAACAAAAACAAAAAATAAACCCACAATTTCTTGGCCCACATAACTGAGAGGCCCAGGTGGTAGTTCTGGTCTTCAGGTAGGACTTAATTTAAAATGTCATTAGGAATCCATTTAATCTCTCAGCTCTGGCTTCTACCCTAATGGCTTTATTTTCTGGCTTCACATGGTGCTAGGTGGTTGCAGACAATGTCTGCATCACAGCCTGTGAGGGTCAGTCTCAGTGGGGAAGAGCAGCTGCCTCCCGGCCAGCAGCTTCAGAAGAAGTGGCCTCATGCCTCATTGGCCCTCCTTGGACCACATGCCCTAACAGAACCTACACCCTGGCCAAGGCAACACCATGTTCTGAGAGGTTAGACTTCTGAGCCATATGCCTCAACCTGGAAGCCCCCTGGAGGGACCTGGGCTTGTGGTGGGAAAGTTGTTCCTTACAATCTAGATTGCGGTGCTAACGTGACAAGGAAAGATGGATGCTATGTGATAGAAGCAAAAGGAAAAATACAAAAATAAAACCCATTCACCACACTATGTATTCCTATACTATGTAATTATTTTTTAAACAGATTTTGAAGGAGATGACAGCAGTCGCTGTAGGCATTAATTCCTAGTTTCCTAACTAGCAACTCTATTAACCCAGTCAATTTGCTTTAATTTGTAATAACAGGTATAAAAAGAAGAACTAGTAAATAAGTGATTTCTTAAGTCTTTTCTAGTCTAAAATTCTCTAGCGCTATGAATGATAGCAAGAAGGAGATTACGAGAGAGAAAGAAAGAGGAATTTCAGTGTGCTTTGTGTGTTTGGGATCAAAATGCTGGTGTTAGAGGCATGGTCCATAGTAAAAATGGAATATGAGTTTTATTAATACTAACTATTCACTTTGGGTAGTATGTGCTCTGCTTTTGTAGATTATCTATAGCTATTTAAAGAATAAATTTCACTCTGTATGCAAATGTACATGTGCATGTGTATGCATTAAAATTATTGCTTAATCACTGATACCAAGTTGATTTTTCTCTTCAAATTAATTTATGGGAGAGCAAAAGAAAACTGAACCCTCAGAGGAATAATCAAAGTCTTGTGATTTCATTTTAACATACCATACCATTAAAATGACATAGGTCATCTTTGTGCCATTGGGATTAACAGCAATTTGTAAGCTTTTGAAAGCCCTTTGAAATTTTCAGATTAAAGGAATTAAGTTCAATTTTAACATAATGAATCTAATTACTGGTTTTTCTGAACATTCAAATTAAGAAGAAAGGCAATATCTCTTCTTCCTACCTTCAGATGTCTTTTAATTTGTGCTCTTACAGCAGAACCTTCAAGTTCAAAGGCAGTTTTCATCATTTTAGCTAAAATTCTGGGAAAACATACAGGAAAAGACATACCCAGACTTAAGCTTGACCAAAGGAAAAAGAAAGAGTGCAACAGGCCCCAGCCTCAGCTAAAATTGCAGCTACCTATAATGAACTTGTGGGGTTTAACTTTTCAGCCTCATTCAGCTATGTCCCCAAATCATCTCTTCAGGAAGTGACCCCACAGTGTGTGCGACTGTGTTTCCCTCCAGTTTGGGGAAAATTGCTTAAGTAAGAGGTGATGAGATTTTCAGTACCCAGAAATGGTCTTGGAATGACATTTTAGAATGACATCTTAGAATGACAAGTCATTTTTATGACTTTTAATCATATAGTCCATCAACCACCTTCGATTTCTAGATGCAAGGCAGAACCCCTTTTAGGGAAAAATGACATACTCAAGGGCAGAGAACTATTGAAAACAGGAGTCCCCACTTATTTATTGACTTATAGTCCCCATTCTTTCATAGCAAAAGTGATCAATGATCTACTGCTGTATTTAGCTTTTTGATAGCATCATCAAATTCATTAAACTAACTCTAGATCATTGGATCAGGCAGAAGCAACGTTATATTTAAAATATTTAGAATATTTATTAACACCAATTAGTAAATATTTAATATCTTGTTTTGAAGGATAATGTAAAAAAAAAATCAATGGTTCAGTATGCTTTTTAAAAAATTTTATTTTAAGTTCCAGGATACATGTACAGAATGTGGAGGTTTGTTACATAGGTAAATGTGTGCCATGGTGGTTTGCTGTACCTATCAACTCGTCGCCTAGATATTAAGCCCTGCATACATTAGCTATTTATCTTGATGCTTTCCCTGTTAGTATGCTATTGATAAGTGCGATGATATTATTTTATCGATAAAAATATGAATTTCAATGTCTCCCTCATCCCAGGTATTTCCAGGGCATTTTGTAATATTGAAACACCAATGGAGTGTTTTAAATTCATATTGCAGAGTCAGATGAAAGTTTTTGCAGAATTCGTCACCTTGCTATTTGGATATAACTTTTATTAATACTTAGCATATCAAATATAAGGGCTTTTGCTTCAGATTTAATTTCTAATGAGGCCTGAATATGTGACTCTATCTTCTTAATTCTTTATATTTTTTTTGCCTCAGCTATCGATTCTGAAAGAACATCCCTAGTTGCCGAGGCAGATGCCACGTAAATATGACTTTTTATTTTCCCCACTGGGAAAAGATGACGTGAGATTCTCTTGGTTTCCTATTGTAGCCATCATAAATTTCCACTAACTGAGCAGCTTAAAATAACACATTTAGTTTTTACAGTTCTGCGCATCAGAAATTTGAATTCATTTCACTGGGCTCAAATCAAGGTGTCGGCAAGGCTGGACTCCTTCTGGAATCTCTAAGGGAGAATCTATTTTCTAGCCTTCTTCCAGCTTCTGGAGTCCGACCTCAGCCTTCAGTCCATGAATTCTCATTACTCCAATTCTGCTTTCACCATTCCGGCTTCGTCTCTGACTCTGACCCTCCCTGCTGTTGTTTTCTTGTAAGAGTCATGGAGACAACTTCGAGCCCACCAGAGGATATTGGTTACTTTGACAAGACCTAGCTCCATCCTGTACTGCCTCTATAACTTTTGGTAGTTTATCTCTCTACTTTGAATATCAGAATCTTTTTTTTTTTTTCCCGAATCTTGCTCTGTTGCCAGGCTGGAGTGCAGTGGCGAGATCTCAGCTCACCGCAGCCTCCACCTCCCGGGTTCAGGCAACTATCCTGTCTCAGCCTCCTGAGCAGCTGGGGCTACAGGCACCTGCCACCACGCCCAGCTAATTTTTGTGTTTTTAGTCGAGACGGGGTTTCACTGTCTTGGCCAGGCTGGCCTCAAACTCCTGACCTGAGGTGATCCGCCGACCTTGGCCTCCCAAAATGCTGGGATTACAAGTGTGAGACACCGCACCTGGCCCAGAATCCTCATGTTTAAGAAGGGGATAATAAGAATGACTACCTCAGTCATATTGGGGAAGACTAAAATGATATTTTATATGTATATATAGAGAAGGACTATATATGTATATATGGACTATATATAGGATACTAATAGTCTGTTATATTTATATAGTCTTCAGCACAGTCTGCCTGCAAAGGGAAGTATACATATGTTAGCCCTTTATGTAAATGATCAGAATAAAAAGCATGTTTTCTATCTGAGATCAATTTGGATGAGATGGGACCCAAACAAGTTTGTGAAGAATAAATTCTCATTTAAACCAAACAAGTGATTCAGAACTTTGAAATGATTTTGTCAAAATCCATTATAGTTGCTTTGAAGATTACCTTACCCCCACATCATTTAAGAGAAGCACTTTGATGAAGTTGATAACGATGATGATGATGATGACATATGTGTATGTGATTGTCTCTATAGGACATTTTCTCAATATGCAGTTTTTATACTGTATATTTTTTAAATAAAATATACAAATTTTTGTTTTGTTAATGGTTTATGCGTGTCAGGGAGGAAAACTTTTCTGGTAGCCTCTTAAGTTTGCTCTCTGAAGTCTGTGAACTAAACTGACAAAATATGGATTAAAGGGGTAAAATGGTTTATTCCCATGAATATGAGAACTAATAAATGAACTAGCAAGCGAGCTAGGTGACTAGGGTTAGAGGCTTATATACCTAACTTACTAAGGGAAAGGGGTGGGGAAGAAAAGGCTTCTGTAGGAAGAATAGATGGTTTGTCTAGGAAAGACAAATAGATTTTTAGGAAAACAGACAGGAGATTAAAAGATGTATGATAATAATGTTTGTGTATGCAGGAAGGAGTGGCCTTTTCAAATCCTTCTTGGCCTAGAAACTCTCCCAAGAGGGAATTTGTGGTAGTTTACCCTCGGTTTCTCTTCTGGGAGTAGACCTACCCTAAAGGGATTTATGTCAGCCTTACTTCTCACAAGTTTCTGCTTCTGCTCAGATGAGAGGAGCTTTAAGAAGACTTCTTTCTGCATCTGTCGAATTTCAAATTTCTTCAGCATCAAATAATCTTCATGCCAAATCTGGGGTTCTGAGTGGGTCCCCACACGTGTTAAGTTTTCCGTATTCAATATAAGGATTATCAAATAAATGTTATTTAATTATTAAATATAAGGATTGTGACTTATTCTTTGTGAGCCCAGTGCTTGTGAGCCCAGTGCTTTATTAACCCAGTCAGTGTTCAATAAATGGAAATTTAATAAAAGAATGCCAAGGCATGAAAGCTAATTTATTCAACATGATTAAAGAAGAAGTGTCAATCAAGACTTTTTCAATTACAGGGTGAAAATGTACACCCTGAATTAAAAGGGGAGTTTATTGACATATATTACTAGGAAGCACATTGTGGGTAGTTCAAGTCAAAGGATGAGCTATGGAGAGCAGGGATCTGCAGAATAGAGCTAGAACTCAGTGACAGCAGGACTGTCTCTCTATCACTGTCCCATCATGTATTTCTCAGCTTCCCAGTGTGTATTGCTCTTTTTAGAGCCTATGGCAGTTAGTTTTTTTAAAGTAGCATGGGGAACACAGGAGCCCTACATTCCCAGGTTAGCAACATTGCAGGATAAGAGAGCATATTTATACTGGGTTCCATGTGAGTAATCCCAGTGAAAATTGACTGGACATGATTTTTAAATATGTTTAGTTTTTAAATTAATCACTGAAACCAGAAAAGCATAAACTTCCTGATTGGTCAGTTCTGGGTCACTTGACTATTTTGAGGTTGTGTCTATCAGGGATAGGGCGATGCTGAAGAAGCAGAGGGTAGACTACCCTGAAGAAGTGAGAAAACTGTCAAGATTGCCAGGACAGTAGACACTGTGGCCCCTGAAGAAGTACTGAATTTTTAGATATATTTTTCCTTCTTATATAGTAAAAGAGACATTGCTTTTATGCAAATGATGGTAGTACTGAACTTGTTATTATGGAACCACGCAGTGTTACTCTCTTTTCTTAAATTTGTTGAAAGAATCTGAAACATTCTATAGGTTCATAATTTTTTCTCTAAAGGCTGCACAGCAGATAAACAAAAAAGTAGATGCTGATTTTAAGAAAAGTAAGTAACTTCCCTAAAAATAACTCTTCACATAGTAGGCAAGTAGGGATTCAACCAATACTTGGTAAATGAATGCATTACCCAGACATTTGATCAGGGTATCCGGACCATACATTTTTTTTTTTACAGATTGTGCAGATTCTGGATATTTACATGATTAATTATTGGAGTGTTCATCAACACTCTACTAAGGTGTCTTTTAAGTTTACCTAAATGTAAAATGTTTTATACATAGAATTGGTGGGAAATTTCAATGATGGCAGTGGAGAACTGAATAATCACATTAGAGAAGAAAATTACAAAACATTCTAACAGATAATATTATAGTGTGATTCTAAGAGTTGGAAAATTTGGAACAAAATGTTGATTGAAAAAGTCGTTTCTAAGTAACTTGAAATTTTCAGGGTTTATGTCAGTTATTACCATTAGTCTGTAAAACAAATTTGTTTTGTGTACCAATGTGCTAATGGATATCAGGTCTGAGATACTGAACTCCTTGCATCATAGATTTCCAGGGGCTCATCCAACAAGGGACCTTCTTTCTTGCCAGGTCTCTTTGTGGTGATCTTTCTGAAAATGAGTGGTGCCACCCCTGCATAGTTATAGCTAGACTCTGCCCAGTGTTGTTCTATCCTTTCCTGGCTTCCCTATTGTCAAATTTTCTCCCACAATGTGAACTTTGTTACACATCTTAAAAATAAGCCTTTAGAGTTAAATTCATTGAAAAAAATATCTTCTAGATCTTCTCTTAAGGGAAGAAAAAAAAAATGCAACACCCAAGCATTCAACTTCTTTTGACTTGACTTTCAATCCTGTGATGTGCCTTACTAGGGATAAATATCTATTCTGATGGACATTTGAAAGAGAGTTTTCTAATAATCCGGCAGTCTTTTTAAACAAATACATCTCGGGTACAGTCATATGTCCACCTGCTGATTAAATGTATCTAGGAAAGAGGCAAATGTTTGAGTGATACATCATCACAACAAATTTGATTCCATTTTATGTTTAGATTTCAGTGACAGTCCTAATACTCAAATCAATGTGTTTAAAAAGAAGCCCCTTTAGGTTTCTTCAAGTGATTTATTGCCTTAGTTACATTATTGCTTCAGGTGTAATCAGGAATATTTGTCTTCATGTCATTGTAAGGGAGATATGAGATAGGATATGCTAATATGCTTGTCTTTGTACATAATGTTTTATTAGTCTTTTTTTTTGTTTTGGTCTCTTAATTAGTGACAGTCATTTAAAGCCATCCATCTCTGTTCAAATTTATGCAAATGTTGTAAGTTAATAATGAGAATTTCAAAGGACTCTCTTTGTCAGCCTTTATTTTGAGTTTGTTAGTCTATTAGATTGGCTACATAAAATGTCTTTCTTTAAAGCTATAAAGCTAAAAATTCATAGATCAAACAGTCATCCAACATTCTTAAGGATAATTTTTTGTTTCACACCAGAGTACAAACAACATTTGTGAAGTTCATCGCTCTTTGTAAATCCCACTGTTGCTTGTGCCTTCACAAAGTCCCCATCCATAACTTGTGACTGCTTGGGAAAATGATAAGGTCCTGTTAACATTTACTCCTAAAGTGCCATCTTGAATTTATTGACTCATTGCAATTTAAAACAGAATCTTTATAGTATACTAATGGTAATTGGAGCTAATGCTATCAAGATTGATTAAAATGCTTGTTGGTACTATAAGAAATGAACTCTTAATTATAATCTTCTTAATAGTTCGCTCACACAGTCAAGACAAAAATTATCACTTAGTTTATAGCTTTGCATATTCATTGTGCACTTCCACCTTCCCATTTGGGTTGCATTGTTTTGTTCTAAATCTCATATGGCAGATAGCTGGGAAGTGCTGCTGTGCAGTTCTCAGCAGTTTATTGCCAGAGTTTCTTTCCATTTATTGTCTTTAGCAAAAGAGTCTATCTTCCTGTAAGATGTATGAGTATTGGTAGTTTCAGTAAAATATCAGAATTACCTTTTTTTATAATCTAGATTTTACCAGGGAATGTGCTTTCTGGTAAGGTGATAAAAGTTAATGATATTATCTCTGGGCTCAGACAGTTGACAGGATAGCAGTGGAAACAGACTCTGGCTAGACTTTTCAGCTTTGTAGTGTCAGGGACTGGACTATGTCCACTATTGTGCCTCCATTACTTTACACACATCAGGAACATCACACTCCCACAGCATTACTGGTTGAATTAAGGAACGGTATGTGTGCTGAGGAGGGAAAGGAATGTGATTGCACGGGACAAGGAGAATTTAGTACAGCTGATGAAGACTTTTGAGCTGCCTCTAGAGTCAGTAGAATTTTTCCAGCAGACAGAATAATGCAAATTTCCTGTAGGTCACTGGGAATCTTGTGGTTTTTCCAGCTGAGTGATGTACAGGGTTAGGGAATGGCATCAAGTGAGGCTGGAATGGTGGGGCATATCAATAATAGATAGGTCTGAGTGGCATGCTGAGGAGTTTGAATTTTATTCTCCACATTGGGGGAGCATCAAAGATATGCATTTAGGGCATATTCCTGATAAAATTTGGAGAATCAGAGAAGGTATCAGAAGAGATGATGAGTTCATTTACTTCAGTATGCTCGGGTGGCCACCTAGCATCTGAAAAACCATTCTGCTTTTTGGGTTTCCATATTACCTGAACATTAGTCCTAATCCTGTATCTGCCTCTTTTTAGCTTAGTCAGTTTTTCCTTCTTTTGCTGATCCTGAGTGACCCAACACTCAAGATCAGCAAAGGATTTCAATAGAGGTTTATCCAAGGAAGATATAAACATGGCCAATAAGCACATGAAAAGATGCTCAACATGATCTGCTGTCAAGAAAATGAAAATCAAAACGACATTGACATACCACTTCACACGTACTAGGATGGCTATAATAAAAACAATGATAATAACAAATGTTGGCAAGTATATGGAGAAATTAGAACCTTCATGCACTGTTGGCAGGAATGTGAAATGATGCATTTACTTTGGAAAAATATCTGGCAGTTCCTCAAAAAATGAAACATAGCATTACTGTATTACCCAGCAGTTTCACTCCCAAAAATATACCCAAGGTATTCATTAAGAGAGAGGAGAATATATGTCCATGCACTGGGTGCAGTGGCTCACACTTGTAATCCCAGCACTCTGGGAGACTGAGGCAGATGAATTGCTTGAGCCCAGGACTTTGAGAACAGCCTGGGCAACATGGCAAAACCCCCATCTCTACAAAAAAATTAGTTGGGTATGGTGGCACATATCCATAGTCCCAGCTACTAAGGAAGTTACTGTGGGAGGACCACCTGAGCCCAGGGAGGTCAAGGCTGCAATGAGCCTTGATTGTGCCACTGAACTTCAGCCGATGCAACAGAGTGAGATTCTGTCTCAAAGAAAAAAAAAAAAAGACAATATATGTCAACATAAAACTTGCACATGAATGTTCATGACAGTATTGTTTATAACACTCAAAAGATGAAAACAACCCAAATGTCCATCAAGTTATAAATAAATAAAAGTTATTATATGTATACAATGAAATATTATTCAGCAATAAAAAGAAATGATTTACTGATACAACATGGATCGTCATATTATGCTAAATGAATGAAGCCAGCCACAAAGACTACATATTGTATAATTTGAATTAAATGAAATATACATGAAACATCCAGGATAGGCAATTCTCTAGAGTGGTTGCCTAGGCCTGGAGTGTTGGGGAAAAGTGAAGGGTAATAGCTAAAAGGATAGACACAAGGATGTTTTGGAGGGCAAAGATCTTCTAAAATTAATTGTGGTGACTGTTGCACAACTGTGCATGTACTGAACACTATTGAATTCACTCAATATAATTCACTTTAACAGGTTAAATTATATGATATGTTGATTATGCCCCAATAAAACTGTTATAGAAAGGTAAAAAGATAATAATCAATGGGTATATTGAGTACTTAAAAGATGAAAAGTGGTAGATATAAATTATCTCATTTACTCATTGAAGAAAGCCTCATTATGAAATTGGGACACTTCTTATGTCATATACAACCAAGAAAATTCAGACTTAGAGGTATAATTAATGTGGAACAGTTGAGACTTTTTAAAATTATATATATGTATTACTACATATGTTTTTATTATATATGGTTACATATATATGTAAAATATAACATTTGCTTTTAGACTATAAAATAAATATATTTTAGTGATGGTAATCCATTATAGTTTACTCAGCTATAGATAATTCACTAGCTTCCCTCATTCTTTCTTTCAGCACACCTGAAATCTTTCAGCACACCTGAAATCTTTCTCAGGAGTCTATTCTCAGGCTCAAAGCAGCCCTCTCCAGCTGTCCCTACTATTGCAATTTTGTATGTAAATGCCTTTCATCCTGTCCCAGAGAAAAGGATATCTCTTGCTGTCTACTCATTCCCCTCTCTGAGCTGTCCCTGACATCCATTATGCAAGCTGAGTTATTCAGGAGCAGAAAGGTCTCTTGTAAAACTAACTGCTTAGCGCAACACCTGTCAGAGTAAGTACTTTAACAATAGCTGACATTTTGTAATGCTTGTGAGTACGAAGTATTTTATGATATGCCTTTGATAGATATTATTTTATTTAATTACCATGACAAATCTATGAAGAGAGGTAAGGCAACTAACTCATTCTGATTTGCTGGGAACTCTGCCATTTTAACACTGAAAGTCCAGCGTCCACAAAACCTTAGAGTCCCAAGCAAGCCAAAATGGTTGGTTAGATTCAAGAGAGGATTCATATTAGTTCACTTTCTGAGCCAGGAATTTAATAGTGTGCATTGTTTTTCTTTTCAGAAATGGAAAAGTTTTTAAGGTATAATTTTAATTCTTGTC
Organism: Colobus angolensis palliatus; assembly: GCF_000951035.1. Taxonomy (NCBI): domain Eukaryota; kingdom Metazoa; phylum Chordata; class Mammalia; order Primates; family Cercopithecidae; genus Colobus; species Colobus angolensis. The sequence continues at coordinate 7,647,149 of NW_012114555.1, forward strand.
CCCTTTAACAAGTTAATTTTGATGACATATCATTTGTTTGTTGTCTCACCAAGCTTCATGAAGAGAGACTAAAGACATTCTCAGAATAGTAACCAAGTGTATTTTAGAAGACCTTGGTAAAGAAGTTAATACCGCAATTAAGCACACCTGAAATCTGGTGTAAACTATAATTAAACGTTGCTTAGAAACTTTTCTTATTGAACCAAATGAAAATATGCCTCTTGTTTAAAATGTCAAACTGATCATTGTTCCTCATGTTTTTTCTTGGTTATAGAATGACATTTCCATGAACACTCATTTCTGGTTTAGCTATACACAATAAACACAATAGCTACTACCAATTATTTAGTCCCTACTGAGCAGTTCATCAAGGATTTGTGAAGGCAATGGCGTCAATTGATATTCCTTCCCTTCCTCTCTTGCCTGCTCTGTTTAAAGATAACATGGTTTAAGTCTAGGCATGGAATTAACCTACCTTCAGGCCATTGCCTCCTAAATGCAGTTTGTATCTTCACCTTCTGTAGCCCATAGCAAAATGAAGTTATCTCTCTTTGGTGGGTTATCTACTAAAATGAGAATTCAAAGTTTACACTGTGCAAGAGGAAGGATAGTGTGTGTAGGAAGTGAGCTTTCTGGATGTTCTGTTCCTTTCAAGCTTTGTGGACTTATTTCCTTGACGATTATGAGGCTAGATAGGCAGCTACAGTGGTGATGTAATTGACTGAGACTGAGTATACCTGCAAGAAGATAAGCTGCCCCTCCAAAGATCTATAGAGTTTCCTGCATGGCGTCTGGCACCATAAACACTCAAAAAATGTTAGTCATATCCCCTCCCTCCCCTGAGGAATGAAAATGTACATGTTCCTCAGTTCTCTGTTTATACTGAATCTGCTGGAAAATAGGATTTCTTAAGGCTGGGACTAAATGTTCCTTGTTCGTTGCAGCCTTGGCATTGCCAAACACATGTGTGACTAATAGTAATCCTCATAAATATTGTATGAATTAACAAATGCATTAATGAGAATTTTTATTAAGGTGTATATCAACAGGGGAAATTATGTGTTTTGCCAACAGGATATATAAAGAATATGGAGAGCATTTTCCCTAAGTTCTTTTTTTTAATGACAGTCTTTCATAACTCCACTTGCATCTGCTTGGAATATCAACAGTGGTCAAATTATAGCCCTGCTTGCAGGTCAGTCTAGAGGCCAGGTGACTGGTACCATAAACAGTAAAACAAACATCATCTCTTTTGTATACTATTTGAGGAACTTCATGTCTATTTAGTGAAGAAAATGATTGTCTCAGCAGTTGTTCAGTTTCTCTTTATTGTCTCAGAGGGAAGGTAATTCCACTTTAAGAAAGAGTAAGGATACAAGAACATAATGAAAAATGCAATTGCATACAAACCCCCAGGTTCTGAAAAGTTAGTTAACTTCTTTATTGTTTCTACATTATCTGCTACTAAAAAGTAGTTTCCCCATATTTATACCACCTATTACAGACTCACATCTAGCCTTTGAAAGAGATAAGTGGTATTTTTTCCTTGATTGATGACCATTAGATCATCAAGTTCCTATGGTTTGTCCCAGTTCTCCCAAAGTTGTATCTACCCTTGATTGAACTAGTTTTGACTTGGTCAGCAAAATTATTGGAAAACTAGGTTCCATAATTTAGTGGCACTTGGGACATAGTCATTTCTCCAATAGATTTTTGTATCTGATATTCCACAGTTAAATCTGTGGCACCTGGTTTGAAATGTTTCGGGTGGGCTCCATCAACACCTGCCCCATTTAACCTCTCTGTCTAAGCTTCATGGCCACAATCCAGTACCTTGATAAGGGATATGATGGTGATGACAATGACAATGAAAAACCAAATTTACTATTTACTTATTATGTGGCTGAATCCTATCTAGATGTTTTAAATATGTGAATCCTTTTACTATTCGCAACCATTCTATGTTTTAGCACTGATCCCTTATGGAGATGAAGAAATGGAATCTTTTTAAAGAAGAAAAGTGAATTGCTTGAGGTCGCTCAACTTAGGAAATGGAAGAGATAGAGGATTCAAATATAGGCATTCCAGTATGGGAGCCCACGCTCCTGACCACTGTACTATAAACTCTTCATCTTTGTGTTCTTATTTTCTGCTAGGCCCAGAACCCGTTGTAGAGCCTTAGAGTCTTGTGTGGAGCATTCTCTGTTTAACATTTATCCCACCTCCTGCTGGGGGTTCTGTCTTGACTCCTACTTAAATCACTCAGCATTTGCTCTCATATTCTGGTAAACAGAGTTTGGCCATGAACGCCCTTTAACCAGAACAATATTGGTCACCTGTCTCACTGTATCAGTATTTTAAGCAACATATTCATCTAAATCTATTCTTCCAAAACTCTCAATGCCATTACCCTTTGGACTAGATGTGCCTTTGTGGTAGTGCTATCCTCTACCCAGTTGCTTCTAGTGCTGTCTTTCTACCCTGAAAGTCTGTATTGACAAAGCCTCAGGAAACCCCATTCCATAAGGTGTAGAAGATAAATAAATGGAGATCAATAAGGGAGGTAATCTGTAGAAAAGAGACAAAGCACCCCTCTTAATGCCACGATAGCTTAGTCTATCAGTGTAAATTGTGTTGCAAATATATAGAGTTAATGGTATTTGGCTGCAATTTATTTCATGTCCCCTTTCTGCCTTCTCTCCAGGGAGCTCAGCTATTTCAAGTAAAAATCCCATTACCTCCCAAACCATCGCTATGTGATGTAGATGTGGCCAGTGTTGTCATCCATAATTTACAGGACACTTTATGTGGTTAAGCATCTTGCTCAGAATCAAATGACAATACCAGTTGGCAAATTCTCTGGATCAATTCCGTCCTTTCTGATTCACCGTGATACGTGAGCACATGGGAAATGTTCACTGTGTTCTTACAGGCACAGGCTTAACGTGCTACAAATTATTCCACATCAATCTGGGAGGTAGTTTTAATGCTGCCTTTTTTGTACCATGGAATTACATTTGTCTCTACTTTCTAGGAATGGTTCAAAATCTTCCCATTGTTCCCTGTTTCATGTTTAGGATAGATTATAAGAATTTACAATCAGAGTCAACTTGGATGGTTTAATATTATTCATTCAACACATACTATTTAATGTCTACTGTGTTCCAGTCACTTTGCTGGGGAAAGCAGTACACAATCAGATGAGACTTCGACTCCCATTGAGTTTAAATTTTAATTTGGGTAGAAAGAGAGATGATAGGAGAAAAAAAGCACTTACTACGGTTTAATATAGGATAAATGTTATTTAACATAAAAAAAATGAAAGTGATACTATACATAATTCCATAGAGGAGTGGAGGGAAGGGGTATTTAGACAGTTGAGTTAGAGACTTTCTGAGGAATTGATGAGGTAAGGAGATAGACATGCGAAAACCTGGTGAAAGTATATTCTGGATAGAGGGAAGAACAAGTACAAGGCTGTGAGGTAGGACTGAGCTTGACATGCTCTTGTGGACCTGCAAGAAGCCCATGTGGCTGAGGATGGGTGAGGTAGGGTGGGTCAGAGAATAGAATTAAAGTAGGTATGAGAGGTAGGCGTGAGCTAGATTATATCAAACTTTGCAGGTAAGGGGTTACTTAATTATTAATATATTTACTTGCTTATTTATCTATGTATTTGCTTATTTGGAAATGCTGTAGGAAGTCCCCAAGGCTATTTAAGGACAGTGACTAGATGTAATAGATAAATCTATTTTAAAAATCGACAAACATTCACTGAGTGACCCCTCCATTGAAAGTATCCAGATCCTCACACTTGACATCCTGTCTTACGGGTTTTGTATGCATGGTTGCATGCATTCTTTTTCTAAAACTCTTCCACCCCCTTTTTTTTGTCTTGCTACTCCTACATAGGCTTCAACATAGAGATATGTTTCTCCAGTGATCATTTTCTGACCCCGAAATTAAGGATAGGTGTCCCATAGCATCTTATATTCCCTTTATCCAAGAACCTATTCTTTCTCTTTTTGCACCTATAAAGGTGCGAAACAAAAAAATCTCTGTTCCCCACCAGATTGTAAACTGTTTGGGAAAAAAAAAAAAAAAAAAGATTTCTAACTTCCTCAATGTATTCCTTTCTAGGGCTGCCATAACAAACTATCACAGATTGTGTGGCATAAACACCAGAGATTTATTGATCACAGTTCTGGAGGCTGCATGTCCAAGATCAAGGTGTCAGCAGGGTTGGTTTCTTCAGATACCTCACTCCTTGGCTTGCAGATGGCCGACTTCTTGCTGAGTCTTGATCTTTTCTCTGTGTGTGTACATCCCAGGTTTTTCTTTATGTGTCCAGATTTCTTCTGACAATAGGCACAAGTCACATTGGATTAGAGCCCACCCTAATGGCATCATTTTAACTTAGCTACCTCTTTAAATGCTCTATCTCCAAATGCAGTCATATTCTGAGGTATTGACAGTCAGGATGTCAACATATGAATTTTGGGAGACACAACTCAAATGGTGGTAGTCATTGTTGTATACACAGTATCTGGAACATTGTGGGCACTCAATAAATATGTGCTGATCAATTTTATGTTTAAGGTTTTAATAATGGTTATATCAAATGATGTGTAGTAATACCCCATTTATATCTTCTGATATTTTGTTTCATGGATAATTCAGATTTGAGCCATGGGTTCAGCTTGCTGTGCAGTAGATAAAACAATTAAGTGGCAATAGGCCTCTTTATAACCAGATTTAAAGGCTACTGCAGGGGTAGATGTTACTAAATCTTGGGATCTTCTACTGATGCTCCATTTTAAGTGGAGAATTGTAAAATTTGAGCATTTATGTGTGTTTTTGAATAATAGATTGAAGCAGATACTCTTATAGCTACAATTATACTCAGAGTGCATTTACTAACTCTGCTGGATGCTTGGAATTTTAATGTTTTACTTTGAACTTATTGACCTTCTTAGATCATTATACTGATCCTTTGATATTGTCAATGCAAGATATGACTATCCTCAACTTTAATATGAGTGATTCTCCTTTTAACATAAACCTGGTCAGATCACTGCCCTGCTTAAAGCCCATCTAGATCTTCCATTGCCCTTAGAATAAAAGCCATAGTCTTTACCATGGCCTATGATGTCCTGTATGTTCCTGTTTACCTCACTGGGCTCATGGCCTGCCATACTCTCTCTTTCAGTGACCTCTGGCCATGGCAGAGTTTTCTCTGTCCTGTTATTATTCCAAGTACTACATATTTCAGCATGTGCTGTTATCTCTGTTGGAAAATCTGTCCCTCCATCCAGTCCCACATCCTGCATACATCACAAGGTCATACAACATTTACTTAGGATAACTTTTTGAAATGTTTCCCCTTTCCTCAACATTTTCTTAAGGCTCCCATAGCTCTTGTTTCTTCTCCTGTCCCTTTTGTAGCCTGTTGATACTTTCAATGATTTACTTAAATACACATGTGTTTGACTAATATATGTCTCCATGCTAGACCACTGGTGATATGTGGGAGTTACTGGGTCTCTTTGTGCTCACTGCTGTATCTCCAGGGCGTCTCCTGCTCAATGAATAACTGTTGACAGAAAATGAAGCTGGGAGTCATAGAAACATGAATTTATTCCTTGGTAATTCCAAAATGGGTGAGAAGACCCAATTCCATTGCACCTACTGACATGGTTATAATGATTATAAATAGGTAATCCTCGACAAGATATGAAGCCCAAGTTGGCTTTTAAAACTAAGAATAAATCAACCATAGTGAATTCAAACTTTAACTCATCTGCAGGAATCATCTGCTCAGTGGGTGAGCTCTGTTATACATGACACATGATTTCAGTGACAACATTCAACATAACTTGAAAGGATTTGGGTGGGAGTAATGCTACATATCTTTTCTATATACATGAATGAGCCAAGAATGCCAAGTATTTTTAAAAGTTGAGTAAAAATATTACCTGGAGAATGAAAGCATATGAATGACAAATCTAGTCCCAAAATAGAATGTGTCATTGCTAATCATTACAAATCTACTATCTGCTGGCTGTAATGCTGTGAAAACCCTCCATTGTGTGCTATTCCTCCTGGAGAGAGAGAGAGATCTTGAGAAGGTAAAATAAAGGCTTCAGGCTTAATTGGGTGACAGTGAAAAGGTAGAGAATCATTGTTTAAAACTGAGTTTTCAATAAAGCCAGTGGGATAACTGGAAGAAATGACATGCCTTCTCTCACACTGATGTTTAGTTATTAATGAAGGCACAGAACATCTCTTAGTTGTTTACTTAAACCCATTGCCAGAATCTTTAGACAGTGACACTGCTGATTTCACCCATAGCTGCCTTTCAGTAGCAACAAACAAGAACTTTGACTCTTGCATCTTAGAGTTAACAGTGCTGAGCTGAGAACACATACCTTGCAACAAGCTTCTCAGGTGCCTCTCCCTTTGTTGTGAAAACCAATGGGCTATTTCTTAAACCAATTCGTGTGTGTGTGTGTGTGTGTGTGTGTGTGTGTGAGAGAGAGAGAGAGAGAGAACAGTGGAAATATAGTGTATCTGTGAGTAGTGGGTAGAGGTATTGGAACATGGAGGAAAATGAGTTTTAAGGGTTGTATAGGAACAAAGTAGGTCTGTCCAATATGGTGAGTAACGGGTAGTTAATCTATAGCCAAAAATATGATTATGGCTTCAGGTTAACAATGTCTCATTTTCTTCATTCATGGCCACTTTGTGGAAGTAGGCTTTAAGGTACTTCTTGTTTCTCAGCGTTTCATTGATTTATTCTTGAAAGTCAAACCATCAATAATTGTCAAAAATCCCTCAAATTCAAAGTGATCCCTACTTGACTTTAAAACTAGAAGCACAATATAGGATTTCTCCCTCTCTCTCCCTCATCATCCCCCCACCCCCACCCTGCCACACACAGAGAGACACACTCACAACCTATGGGTAAAAGACAGGAAAATTGTATTTTTTTGCAGCTGTTGAGGCTGTTTTTACTTAAGAATATGATCAAAGTAAATAAAATCTTATATTGGCTAATCAAATATAGCAATATTTACATAGTATTAGGAAGTTTTTTAGTAAAAGGGTATACAAAGTCCTTTCTCTGTCCCAGACAACAGTAAAATTTGCTGAGGTTTTAGCGTAGCATTTTTACAATGTACATTCTGCCCTTTGCTACTTCTTTAACAATGGGAAAATAATGGTGTTCAATTTTATCATCTATAAAATGGAAAAAATAGCAATATCTATCAATCACCAATAGCAACTATGGTGATATGAAAAGGGGATTGTATGTGTAAGAAAATTCCTCTGTTCTTGGTAGTAGATCATCTCCAATTTGAACATTTCATTTTCTTCTTAGTTACTAGGATGCAATGAAGACCCAGTTCCAGAGAACAAGCACTACTATGGTGGGGAAGTGGGTGACGGGGGTAAGCAGGTGGGGAGCAGGCATACATAATTACAATAAGAAGCGTGAAGATGCACAAATGGAAGTACTTACAAAATTTCTATACAGGAAGGCCAAGCATGAATCTTTCTGAAAGAGATATAGAAAAAGAGTTATGGTAAGTGGGTAATAGAGGAACTGTTTCTTGAAGGATGAAGGATTTAAATAATTACTTACCATCTATTGTCTACAAAGCTATATGCTAGGGTTCTATGAAGGCATTAAAAGAACAGTTTATATGTCACTGCTGTGACTATAAATCTTTCTATAATCACTTGGGAAAGTAATATGAAAGAGAGAGTATTTCATTTACAGGCAATCACCCTAGAGAAACTCTCCCACTTAGTAAAGTTAAATGTAGAATTGTTTAAAGTGTTGAGTGAAAGAGAGGCAAAGCCACGTGAGGATTTTGAATAGGTTAGTGGCATAATATGACATACCTTTTTAAAGAGTCACTCTGTTTCATTGAGAATAGATGTAGGTTCTCTGAGGAGGAAGCATGCAGAATGGGAGAAGACTGTTCAATGATCCAAACAAGACAGGATAATTCAGAGTGGTAGCCTGGATGTGGTGAGAAGTAGTTGGATTTTGAATATATTTTGAAGGTAGAGCTAACAGTATTCAAAATTGTGAAAAAATTCATACAAGGAGATACTATCAGCAGTCTAAAGCAATTAACTAGGTTAATATAAAATAACAGAAATCTCAAAAATAATGTAGAATACCAAAAATAAGATGCAACATAATACACTATAGAATTTATGTAAATTAAGAAAACTCACAGTATGATATATTGCTCATGCATAGACAATATGTGTCTACTTTAAAAATGGATTGCAAGGATGAATAATGATTTAATGATTGTTTTTAACCCGTTGGACAGAATAGGAAGAAGGAGGGACTTGGTCTGGAGAAGAAAGAAAATATGATTTCAACCCTGTGTTTTTTTTTAATTTGAAAAATTGTTAATAAATATGGAGACAGCTATGTAGTATGTATAAAGGTGTCTTGCTCTAGTTCCTTTCTATATTTTAATTTAAACAAAATAGAATATAGAGATTTGTAAAAGACTAAATTTCTGTGATCACTTAAAAATATATAAATGCACACATAAATATCTCTTGTATTAAGAGATATCTGGAAACTGTTTTAAAATTCTGTGAAGGTTGAGAACATGGCATGATCAAATGCAATTGGAAGGGAAAAGGTAGAAAGTTTTAGGTAGTATTTAATTGTATGGTAGTATTTCAACAGGTTAACATTTAAGTAGGGAGTTCTTTCAGAGCAAAACAAGAGCAAAGAGGAAACCAGCCACCAACTTTTGGAAAGAACCTTGGATTTCAGCTTCTAGAATTTAGAGCCAACTTATAAGGCTTCTCTATTTCATCCCACCCTCTAAAAATAGACGGCAGATTCCCATCACTGCCACTATGAGATAATATTGTGCAGCAAAAAAGAAGAAAATGAATCTATTGGAGAATTTTTATTAAAGGAATTTATTATGGCTTTAGATACCAATACATATTGAAAAAAGAGTATATTAAAAGTAGATAGTGCTAACATTTTGTTAAAGAGGGAGTAAAATATATGAAAGCTTGAAATCTCAAGATTTTCAAAAGCAAATATGAGCTGGAAGAGCTCAATGTGAATATTCCGCTAGGTTTAATCTAAATGAATTGCCTGATAACTTGATGATTGACTGAGAGACTGGCTTCTAAATCAGCAGGCTATTAAATGTAACCTACATAGCAATGCAGGAGCAAATTTAAAGTGTGAGAAATACCTGGAGTGAAGGGAATGTTTGAACAAGTTAGTCTAACCAGGATATTGATGAAATTGGTTTAGTGCAAATGGCATCCTAAATAGCAAGTACTCACCACCACCACCACCACCATGCACAAATACCAATCTTCCAGTGAAACCCCACCTGATCCACCTTGAGTGCTGCTGACAAATTCAGCAACCAAACCGAATGTCAGGAATATGAGCTACTAGAGTTGAGAAGTTTGGTTTGTAGAAATCAACTCATTTCTCAATCTCACTCTGGTTAGGACCAGAGGAACTATAATATGCTGTAAGGGGAATGAAAAAGTACTGTGCTACCCAAGCTTTGTCTCACTTTCTGAATCTTCATTTTCATGTGGCTTTATGACTTCATGTTATGTATGCGTAATATTCTCACACATTGTCTGACAAGCTTGGATGTGAACAGCCAGCAATGAGGCAGAATGATGTACCAATATGAAGCCTAATGTGGTGCCTATACCATTTGAGTTTTGAGTTATTTCTTCCACAGCAGGTCCCCTATACAAAAAGAATCGATACACGCATTTCCCTTTCTTTCTATAAATTACCCATATGTTCACTACATAATTATTTAAACCTTGTCGATGGTAATCAATCACTAAATGAGCTAGAAAGCAAGGAGTGTCTTTCATGATTTGTTGTAGTAATTGTCTCTGGAAGTTCTATTACCATTTATTTGTCTCAGCTGGACTTGGTCTATAAATAGCTCTGTGCAATGATGGACAGTTTTCAAGGCTTGTTGGCATGGAATCAGTACGTGGCAGGAGAGACCATTTGAATCAATTAGATTATCCCTGGCAGGGTTACCATGGAGGCTCCAGCTCTTCATAGCACTTTGCTTCTCCTGTCCGAGTAGTATGCTCTACATATCTTTAATTAGAATGGATGCAATTTATTTAGCAATGGAAGGCTTACTTAAGCGAGTTCTGTGAAGGTGTCAGACAGAATTCAACCAGCCATGCATATTCAGAGAAGACTAATGTAAAAATGCAAATGATTTTTCTAATTTAATTCCTTACTGAAAATAAAAAAAAGAAAAAAGGAAAAAAAATGTCTTCCTATCTGGAAGTAAGCTTCGTTTGATTGTAAAGAAACTGTTTGATATTCCATCTTTACTCAGACACAAAACAAGTGGTAGTTCTTAAAATAACCTCTTCTGCTGTGGATATAATAATCTATCATATACATTTATTAACTTATTCTCTGTCACTGCTGTAGCATTTAACATTGCTTAGCATGGTTTCATATTGGGTACAATCCGCAAGTCTACACAGGACCAATTACTGAGTCCCCTGTGTGCCTGGTCTTTTGGGAATATGAAGAGCTGTTATTCTCAAGGCATGAACAAATAAGTTGGGGAGACAGGCAAACAGGCAAACATAATACTGATAATAAACTTCATCATACAGGCCTGAAGGGATGCTTTAAACAGATTAAGATCCAGTAACTTAACAATGTGGGGGATGGAGACATTTAGAACCACTTCCTTGAAGAGCATATACTTGAGATGAATTTTGAAGGATAGGCAGTAACTAGCTAGCTTGAATGGCTGGGGAAGAATGACTGTTCAGAATGAAAAATAATGTAAATGAAAAAACATGGATTACTGAAAGATCTGGCAATGTTTACCAAACTACAAATAGGCTTATGGGGCTGGTGAAATGCTTCATAGCATCATGCTACCGTCCAAATCTGGGATCCAGATCATGGAAGTACTTGCATACCATCCTAAGATTCTTAGTTTTATCTTGAAGGGAGTAAATAGAAACCATTTCTACTTTAAGGAAAACTAACGCGTTAAACTTTGGAGAAGATTATATTCGGTTTCACAAAATTTTGCAAATATTATCTTTTTAAATTCCTTTTAATATATAAGTTTTAACTGCCACACAGGTTTCAAAAGAAGGAAAAACAAGTTGTATAATAATAATTTAGGTAAAAGGCATTTCTGTGCTTTTCTTTTAGAGAAAACACAAACATTTCCTCCCAAACTTAAGATACTCTGGGGTAAAAGTTAGAAGTTAAAAGTTTAGACTGTAATTTTCAGGAGGTGAGAAACTCTCTATCCATCTTGATTCCTTAAGTGTTTCTGAAATTCCTAATCTCTTAGGAGGGAGACTCTGCCTTGAAAGGTACCTTTTTGAACCTGAATATTTTCACTCTCCACAACTGTATCAAAAAGGATAACAATGGCTGGGCGTGGTGGCTCATGCCTGTAATCTCAGCCCTTTGGGAGGCCGAGGCAGGTGGATCACGAGGTCAGGAGATCGAGACCATCCTGGCTAACACGGTGAAACCCCGCCTCTACTAAAAAAACAGAAAAAATTAGCCGATCGTAGTGGCGGGTGCCTGTAGTCCCAGCTACTCGGGAGGCTGAGGCAGGGGAATGGTGTGAACCCAGGAGGCAGAACTTGCAGTGAGCCAAGATGGCACCACTGCACTACAGCCTGGGCAACAGAGTGAGACTCTGTTTCAAGAAAAAAAAAAAAAAAAAAGAAATCACAAAAAGGGTAGCAGTGATAATCATAATTATTTGTTGTACTCTTGATCAAAAGCACTAGACCCCTGGAACTATGCATTTGACATACATTTTCCCATGTTATCTTTGCTACTATACTGTACAGACATTATTAGCCCCTCAGTTTACAGATGAGGAAACTGAGGCCCAGAAAATACAAGTAAATGGCCCAAGTCGATGGCCAGCTTTACTGGGAATTGAGTCTGGTATTTGAACCAGGCAGTTTTTATTCTACAGTGGTGGGACTCAGCTTCAGCAGACATTCTTGGATGCAGTTGAACACGTGTCGCACCCTTTTAGACTACAAGACTCAGGGTTGGACAGAATGTAAATGAAAACCATAAACATAAAAGGCTACATTCCATGGTCTTTATGACTAATGCACCTCTGGTAACTTCTGCTTTTGAATACTTGAGTAACCCATTTGCAAGCTGTTGGGAAATTGAAATCTGCATGAAGTTTCCACACACACTCTAAATTATCACACTAAGTGCTTTTTGTTCCCCTATTACCTCTAATTCTCTGCCACTTCTTCTGTGTGCCTGACGTTTAAGGTTACTTTTAAAAATGAATATGAAATAAGCTGTATTTCTTCTGTCATTAGGGTACTGATGGTGTAAATAAGTCCAAGAAATACTTGGACATGGCTGTGTCCTCTATACGTGAGTGGGGAGCCTTACCTGAGGCTCTCTGCCCAGCTGTCACCAAGCTACACTCCATTCCCAGGAAGCCTAAAGCCAGTATATCTGGGTGTATCTAATGTCTCCCTAATACCAGTGTAGTTCATGGGGAATGTCAAGTAGACATCAACCTGATCCTTCATTTTATATAAGATACATTTATTATTCTCATGTTGATAATGAAAAGATCACTCATTGATGAAAATAAACTACCATTATATTTTAAAACACTCTATTGAGTTATCATGCCCATACCATACAGTTCACCTGTTGTTGCCTTCATTTTTTAAAACTTGTAATGAAGCTCACTGATATGATTTGGCTATGTCCCCACCTAAATCTCTTGAATTGTAGCTCCCATAATTCCCATGTGTTGTGGGAGGGACCTGGTGGGAGGTAATTGAATCATGGGTACAGTTTCCCCCATACTGTTCTCATGGTACTGAACACATCACACTAGAGCTGATGGTTTTATAAGGGGAAACCCCTTTTGCTTGGCTCTCATTCTCTCTCTTGCCTGCTGCCATGTAAGTCGTGTCTTTTGCCTTTCACCTTCTGCCATGTTTGTGAAGCCTCCCCAGCCACATGGAACCGTGAGTCCATTAAACCTCTTTTTCATTGTAAATTACCCAGTCTTGGGTATGTCTTTATCAGTAGGGTGAAAATGAACTAATACACTTACCTACTGTGGTTAGTCATGTTGGTTTACACTAACAAGCACCCCCTAGGTGTTTTTAATATCGATGTAGCAATCCTTTCTCTATTGCAATTGTCACAATAATTCTGCAAAGTATTTGTGGTGGCATTTTACTCACATAGTGCTAATGTTGCTTCTATTCTAAAAATGAGAAACCCTAGACTGGGTGTGGTGGCTCACACCTGTAATCCCAACACCTTGGGAGGCCGAAGTGGGTGAATCACTTGAGTTCAGGAGTTTGAGACCAGCGTGGCCAATATGGCAAAACCCCATCTCTACTAAGAATACAAAAAATTTGCCAGACATGGTGGCTCACCTGTAATCCCAGTTACTCAGTAGGCTGAGGCAGGAGAATCACTTGGACCCGGGAGGCAGAGGTTGCAGTGAACAGAAATCACACCTTTGCACTCCAGCATGGGCAACAAGAACAAAACTCTGTCTCAAAAAAATAAATAAATAAACAAGATAAAATAGAAATGAGAAACCAACCTCTATGAAGATTATATGACTTGTTGATCATTACACTGGGACAGAACCTGACCATGAACCTTGGTAGTCTGGCCTTGAATTTTTTGGCTCTTATTATTGATAACAAATAACATGACAATATGAAATTGAATTGGTTCCCAAAGGAAACCCCAACTGCTATTACCAAAAGAAAAGAAAATATCTGCTGAGAAAACCAAACAATAGATTTCTACAACACAAACTTCCGTAAGTTTCTCAGATGTTTTTAGTTGAAAGTTGTATTAAATTGGCTACTCTATCTCTCTACTTTCTAAAATCTCACCAAAATTTTTTATATTTTATCTTTGTATTTTAAGGATATTCTTTTGTTGAGACAGATTATCTATTGCCCAGGCTGTTGTGCAGTGGCATGATAACTCACTGCAACCCCCAACTCCCAGGCTCAAGCGATTCTCCTGCCTCAGCCTCCCAAGTAGCTAGGACTACATGTGCACACCACCACAGCCAGATAATTTGCTATTTTTTGTAGAGACAAGGTCTTGCTATGTTGCTCAGGCTAAGGATATTCTTACAGGCTTATTTGCTATTAGAAAATGTTTTCTTCAATATAATCTGTTCACTGAGCCATTTTATCCTATCCATTAAAACTAATTAATGGCAAAATTATGTTGAAATCATATTTTCTGCCCAATAATCTAGTAGGCATCCAGTCACTTAAATTAAATCCTAGCAACACAACCATATGAGACACAGTTAAGTTTCCTGTTTACCCTGGTACCTGTCAACTTGGGAATAAAATGTGGCTTGTAAACTTGATTAACAGTCTTGTATTGACTCCTCACCATTTTGAGATATTCAGTATTTTGAGAACTGAACACAAAAACTGCCGAATCTAATATCTAATTATTCATGTGATAGCCTCTTTTGGCTTTTTTAGTTCATATTCCTTGTAGTCATTTTGGATTGAAGGATGAGATTTCATGAATTTACTAGATACCATTCAACAGCACTTTGATGAAATACCTTAATGCTTGAGAGTTAAATCTGTAGTTGCAAAACCAAATAAGTGATGTTTCTCACTTTCACCTTCATTGCAGATATTAGCTATGTAGTCCCAAACAGAGTAGAATCTATGACTTTTTAGAAACCTACCTGCTGTGATCTTTAATGCATGAAACAGAAGTGAATTTAACAAGCTATTTAACATGGAAAAGCAATATGTTGTATACACACACATACACACACAGATATATAGATATAGATATATATATCTGTGTGTGTCTATCTATTCACCGAACTGGAAAACTTGAAAAAAGAACTCTCTATCCAGTTTGATAAATCAAATATATAGAAACTTTAAAAAATGGAATTTTCAGATAAATTAAATGGATACATAAGTAGCAATTTGCTCTCATGATAGGTGAGATAAGACTCTATTTATAATTTAGGCTTCTAGAAAATGTAAAGACTCTAAAGTACAATGCTGTGTTCTTTTTGTCTGAATTCTTCCATATGTTGATGTTGCTGTACATTCAAATAACTAATTACAGATAAATGATCATTCATCAAACATTCTTCTGAAGCACCAAATTTTGTTTCTAGCACATTGTGGTTCATAAAATATGAAAATGTGGTAGCAGTATGGAGATGCCCATTGTGTTTATTTACTATATATATGTGTTTTTGTGTGTGTGTAAGCTACTTGTGAATATTCTTCCATTTCCACAGCTCAACTGCTTAATTGTTAAACTTTAAGAGCTATTTTGACCCTTGTATTATCTTCAGGGTTAATCTAGATGAATCCTGTGTAAGCCTTGACCTTTAATATGATGAATTTGAATATTAGAGATCAATATTTAGATTTACATAATATAATCAGCCTCCTGAAATCATAGTGCTTTCAATCATGTTTCTTTCTAGTACATTCCATAAATCTGGAACCAATCTCTTATATCCTCTCCCAGTCCCTAAGATGCTATATAGAATAACAGCTAACATTTAGTGAGAACAGTGTGTGTCAGGTATACAGGTAATATTTTATCCATATGATTGAATTTTGTTTATGAGGAAGGTACTATTATTATCTTTATCATATCAAGTGATAGCAAGAAATTAGGGATCATGCTCAAGATCACAGAGATAGTATGTGATGGAGTCTGCATCTGGTAAGCAGATTGATTCCAGAGCCTTTTAGGTATAACCCCCATTTTCCGTTCTTTCCTCCAGAGGTATCTGCCAGCACACACCTTCAACTGGTTACCTCTCTGCCAAAACTATTCCCATTCTGGGTCATTATTACTGTTGAACTTGTTGCCTAGATTGTTCTTTCTTTTACCTCTCGTGTATTCAAATCCCATAAATGCCTCAAAGCTCAGCAGAAGTTTCACCTTCCTGTTGAAACTTATTGGAATATTTCATTCCGGTACCTAAAACCCTTAAAGATCCTCATTTTTACTAGCACAAAGTGTAAACATCTATGCCTGTAATGGAAGAGCCTTCAAGATTTGGTTCCTATACATCCCTAATTTAATTTCTGGCTGAACTGCCCTATTTGACCTCAATCACTCCTACCTTCACCCCTACCCCCACCAGACATGCACAAGTTTCATACTTCAACCCTATCTATGAACTAGATCCCTACCCCTTTCACTACTCAAAGATTTGGCTCTAGAATTCTCCTTTTCCTCTCTTGCATTGCTAGTTTCTTTTTCTATGTTCTGCTAATATATGTCTACATATAGATGTATATAGTATGTCTACATATAGATATATAGATAGATAGATACACACACATATATAAACACATATATACAAATATAAATATATATATTTCTTAACCTCACTTATTTTATTTCTTCCTCCAAAGAGTTACTTAGGAACAGTCTCTAGTTTTTCCCCTCCATCTGTCTCTTGAGTTCTCTCTGTTCAGAGTTTTGCTATCATCAGGGTCATCTGCAACCTCTGCATTACTAAATCCATGACCTCCTGTCTGTTCCTCTGACGTGTCAGTCATTCTTCCTTCCTGGGTCTTTGCAAATGCTACCTCCTGTACCTGGCAAGCTTTCCTGCTAGATATCCCAAATGACTCACTCTCAGTGCTTCAGAGCTTATATGTCTGTGTATCATCTTCTTGGCTAAGCCTTCCCTGACTATCCATTTAAAACCAGAAAATCTCCCTACTTTCAACCTACTTTGACCTCTTCTCTGCTTCTTTTTTTCTCAATAGCACTTAGGTTTTATACTATATTATATGTTTTATATATTACTTTCTAATGAACTTCTTAATCCTGTGTTTGTAATTTTACTTTGGGTATCTCCCTCCCAGAGAATAGATAATAAGGATCATGTTGTCAGGAATTTTAGTCTGTTTTACAGTTGTGCACCTTCAGTATCTAGGAAAGATTCCTGACATGTAATGGACCCTCAATAAACAATTTTTGAATGAACACTGAATCACCTGATCTTTTCTAACTGGGCCACATAGTTTGATTTCTTTTTGTCACTTTCCTTACTGCTTTCTGTGTCTTTAATATGCCTCAATATCTATCTACTTAAAAATGGATGGCAATCTTTTAAAATGTAGCTTAAAGGCAGTCTTCTTAGTTTTACACATTAAGAATAACTTGGGTTAAGGTCTCAGCTCTTCCCTTTCTTAAGTGTATGACTCCAAGCAACAAACTGCATTTCTTTAAGGCTCACTTTCCTCATTTGTAAAATAGAGGTAATAATAGTTCTCATCAGAATTAAATTAGATAGCGAGTAAGTGATATAGCTGCTTAGCTCAGTGTCTGAACATCAGAAAATCTTAACAAATTATATTCTTCTTTTAAAAAATTTAGAGACATGGTTTCATTCTGGCACCCAGGCTGTAGTGTAGAGGTATAATCATGGCTTACTGCAGCTTCAACCTCCTGGGTTCATGAGATCCTCCCACTTTGGCCTCCCAGAATGCTGGGATTATAGGAGTGAGCCACCATGCCCAGCCAACTACTGTTAGTATTCTTGATTTCCTTATCCCTAAACGATGGTAGGACTGACCATTCCACATTTATCACACTTGTGTAAAATTTCTACTAAACTTCTGGAATCTTTTAGAGGGCAATAAATGTGTCTTATTGATCTTTATATCTTCAGAATATAATGGTATTTCAGTACCTGACATAAAAGCTTTAATGTTAATATCGATAACTATCTTTTATTGAGTGTTAATTTTGTACCACATACTGTGCCTGGAAGTCTATAAACATAATTTAATTCTCATAACACTCCCATTAAGTACATTTTAATATTTTTTTCCATTTTGGGAGACTCAATCAGGTTACCTTAATTTCTCAAGACCATTCAGCTAGTAAGTGATAAAACAGGAACTAGAATTTAGGTCTACCTAACTCTAAAATTTTGCTCCGCATCCCTTTACTGCAATCAGAAAGGAAAGGTAGATAGATGGATGGATGGATTGACAGATAAATGGATGGATGGTTTAGTGGATGAATGGATTTATGGATAGATAGAAGGACAAATGAATGAAGACTGTTCTTGGCCATTCCAAATTTTGCTCTGTTATTCTTTCACCTGTATAATCCAGAACATATATAGGCTGTGCTACAATGTTTTAGCAATTAACCATACAGCAACTAGAATTATATGCATTATTTTTTATTCAGCTTACAGCTCATCAAGGAAAGGGTGATATTTCTTAATTAAATTGAGACTATATGAGGCTCCTCTGTACTCTAACGATAATTGTTGACTTTTTAGGGAAAATATAGGTAGTATGGTATGATAAGTAACTTCACAGGCTCTAGAACCAGATTGCCTAAATCTCTTTGGCTACATCACTTAGTATTTGTGCAGCCTTGGGCAAATTACCTAACCTCACTGGGCCTTAGTTACCAAAGTGGCAGAGTGAAGATAATATTGGTCTAATAACTGGATTTAGTATAAATGGTTGAGTATCATGCATGCAAATTTTTTTTGAACAGGACCTGACACATATTATGTGTTCCATACATTTTAGCTATTTTGGGGGGAAGGTATGTATCCCTACATAAGCACATGTATTAGATATGATTTTCTTAATCACAAATGGTCGTAATGTCGTAAGAATAACCTTAAACCACAGATTTGAACTTTATTTTTATGCGTAGTATAGTCAGTATTGTCAAACTAACAATGTCATATTTATTTTGTGTGTGTAACAGCTTCTTAAATTCTAGTCATTCTAATAAGATTATTTTATGCAGTATTTCCATTAATCACTCCAATTCTAGTAGGTATTACTACCCTAATCAAAGTGTATCGTAGAGACTCCCCAACTAACAGTGATAGAGCTTGAATTCAAACTCACATCTTGCTGAATCCAAATCCCACCCTCTTTTCGCAACCCCAGGCTGACCACTTTGTTTCACCATTTTATCTCAGCCTGGCAAGAGGTGTTGAGAGTTAAAAGTGGGTATGCTTTATTTCACAATCCCTGCAAGATACAAACACTAGCTCCAAACCTGCCTGTATAGGTAGTCTCTGGGGAACCACTTGCATTTTTGCTATCTTGGATCAAATACAGCAGACATGGAAAGATGTCAGATTGCAAATGCTCCCCACAGATTCTGTGTTTACAAGCTAGTAACAGCTTTGCCTTTGCATATGTAGACTTAAAATCCCTGGCAGGTAAAATGTAGCTATGTGTCTTCTTTTAACAGGAACTCCTACACAGATGTATTTCCACTAGAGCAAACTCCCCATGGAGCCATGATTTTCCATCAGGATTTTTCTGTTTTACATAGCTGCATGGGTTGGGTGAAATTCTTATCAAAATTCCATTGGAATGATGAACATTCTTCAAATTATAAAATTCTTCTGAATATAAAATGTATGACTTGCTAAGAATAAATATCCTGACCCAGTCTTGGTTTTGATCTTCCTTTCAAGCTCTTGAAAGGCAATAAGTGTGTCCAATTAGGTAGAGTCTTCAGCATATAGGACAGAGCTTGGCTCAGACCTAATGAAGAAAATAACACTGAGATAGGCAGATAAAGTAAGCAGCATACAATAAGATAGAAAAGAATCAAGTGGGTGCAAAAAGGTACAAGTAAGACAAATCAGATATAAGAAACCAGGTTATGTTTCTACTTTCCCAGTCCCTGCATGTTAGTTTGGTCAAAAGGTAAGGTCAGATTTTGTCTTAGTCTATTCATGCTGCTGCAACAACAACAACCAAAAAAACCTGAGACTGGGTAATTTGTAAATAATAGGAAACTATGTTCTCACAGTTCTAGAGGCTGGGAAGTCCAAGAATAAGATGCCAGCAAGTTCAGTGTCTGATAAGGGCTGTTCTCTCCACTTTTAAGATGGCACCTTGAGTGCTGCATCAGAAGGGAAATGCTATGTCCTCACATGGCAGGAGGGCAGAAGAGAGCCAATCACTCCCTCAAGCCTCTTAAAGACCCTGATCTCATGAGGCTCTGCCCTCATGACTTAATCACCTCTTAAATGCCTCGGCTCTTAATAGTAACACATTGGTGATTAAACTTCAACATGCAAGTTTTGGAAAACACCTTTAGACCATAATGATCCCATTTTTAATGCATAATTGACATAATAAACTGGAACCATCTCTCTCTCTCTCTCCCTCCTCCCTTCCTCCCTACCTCCCTTTCTCTCTGTTTCTCTCTCCCTCTCTCTGTTTCTCTCTTTCTCTCTCTGTTCCTCATTCTACCACTTTCTGACTGGGTAAAGACCAGGGACTACAGGGATAGGATTTATTGTCGTTGTGTTTTTTCCCTCATCCCTAGTCTTACTGCTAAATTGGGTTCTCCTCAGCTTTAGGATAATAGCTGTTTCTCTTAGCTCAAGGGCTATCATGTGTAATCTGCCTTTCACTTTCTTGAGCTGGCTAGCCCGAGTACTTTTTGCAGTCCCATCTTTAGTGCTCTGTCTATTCTACTCTGGCAATTACTGGCTTTGTTCTTTTAAGTGCCAGAGCAAGAATCTTGAGCTCTCTTACCACAGGAATTTTTTGTTTTTCCTCTGCCTTTGTTTTTCTTCTGAAGACAGAACTACAAAGATTTCCATATGAGAAAGAGGCAATTGCTGGAATGGCTGAAAATCTGGAAGGATTCATAATCACTGTGTTGCATGCAGAATCTTCTGCAGGTTGTAGGATGGAGTTTATTTTATTTTTTTAAAGAGGGTAGCTCCTTCTCTGTCAAACCAGCCATGTAATAGCTATAACTTTGTAGCAACTGAGATAGCTAACTGAGCTCCAGAGTATTCACCAGTAGCATTCAAGCCTTGTTTATCAGAGAATGCATTTTAACATTAGGAGAAATTGTCACTACAGTTAAACATGTGTGTGAAAAGTGCAATTCCTAAGCCTTAAATCTAATGCTTATATCAAAACACTGTGTATTATAGGATCATCAAACATACCTTTCTGAACATCAACATGGTCACATAGTTCACACCAGTTAATCACTTATTCATAGTCTGAGCTCAGCCAGAGTGGTAAGCATGAGAAAACAGAATACCAGAACAATCTGCATAAAAAATTAACACTTGTAATTTCAGATATTTCAGAATGTAAGTATTCTTGAGTTTGGTAGACAGATATGAGCTGCTTAAAACCGGAATATGAACATTTCCTTAATGGACAAAAATGCATCATCCTGATCTCAGGCTTCAAATTATTGCTAATCTGAATAATTTCTATTCTGAAGGTGTTATAGATAAATGCTTGCTGCCAAGGTTAATAACAACAACAGGAACAGAATAAATAGCTATTGGGTGAGAAAACAAAATAGAATAAGAAACAAACTGCAGATGGCTTCAAATAAATCACATGTAAATATGATGGAAAAATACAATTGTTTTGGGTACAGGAATGATTTGAAGTTTTCTTTTTCCTTTTTCTTTTCTTTATTTTTATTTATTTTATTTTATTTATTTATTTATTTATTTTGAGACAGTCCCACTCTGTTATCCAGGCTGGAGTGCAGTGGCGTGATCTTGGCTCACTGCAACCTTCAGGTTCAAGGGATTCTCATGTCTCAGCCTCCAGAGTAACTGGGATTATAGGTGCGCACCACCATGCCCAGCTAATTTTTGTATTTTTAGTAGAGATAGGGTTTCATCATATTGGCCAGGCTGTTCTTGAACTCTTGACCTCGAGTGATCCGCCCACCTCGGCCTCCCAAGTGCTGGGATTACAGGCATGAGCCACTGCGCTGGCCTTTGACGATTTCAATATAATCTGGAAAATGAAGTTTAGTATTTAACACATAACTGCATATTTGGATTTTAGAGATAATCATGTTAGTCTTTAGCCCCAAATACTTTAACATCTCCCTTTTACCCACCATAGATTTCAAACCCTTAGGAGAAAATTCCCTTCTCCTTTGATATAAACCTGCCTTTTCCAGTTTTCCATTCCATCTTGGATTTCTGCCAGACTGAATGAATACCATAATTCCCCATCTTCTTTCTTTGCTCTCCTATTTTTATATTCACTCGCAATGTCCTTTTCTGACTCTATGCAGAGGACCCCACCCATCAAAGTCCAACTCGTGTACTTTTTCTTCTAAGATAGTTGCCCCTAACAAATAGTACTCTTACTACTATGAAATCACCCATATTTGTTATTTATTTATTTCTCATTGTTCTTGTCTCATGTTATCTTTCATTACAGTAGATTTGGTGTGTGTGTCCTTATGATCTATTTGATGATATGGCTCTTGAGATTTCCTTTAGCTTTTTCTGATATCTACTGTTCCATAATACAGGTGCATTGACTTGTCATTTATTCATTCATTCTTCAATTAATATCATTTAAAATAAGTGCTATATTGTAAAAAGAAAAAAAAGTTTATCATGAGATACTATCCTGAGGTCCTTTCATCTTTAACCTGTAGATTACATGTTCTTTTTTTCATCCAACACATATTTATTATTTCCTATGCATGGGCACTCTGCCCAAATTTGTTTTCTCAAAACAATTCCTCTGTACACTATTATAGCTTTGATCATGTTATATAATAGTATTCTGCCTTCTATAAATTTCTAATATATTCCTCTTGGCAGAAACCATGCCATTCAGTTTTAAATTCCCTGTACTTACCACTGAACAGGCTTTCAATAAATATCTGTTCAATAAGCATATGGTTGGATGCATTGATAGGTATAAGAACAAATGCATAAATGAATTGAGGAATTTTTTAAAAAGAAAATATGGTTGTTAGCATAATATGTTTGCAGACAGAAATTCCATTTGAGAAATAATCCTTGTAAGGTAATGTTACAGAAATTAAGTGTTAACAATGGGAATTGTAAAGAAGGATCATCAAGGTAGAGATAACTTATGGGGCTCACATTTTCTTAGAATAAAGATAAGTAACTTTTGACCTATAAGCTTAGCCCCACTCCATCCTTCCAGCCACCAAAACCCAAACGCTCATATTTTATCAGACATCTCAGGGCTCACAATGGTACTCGAGAGCTCTTTCTATGCCCTATTTACTTTCTGATTTGGAAAATTCATGTTATTAGCATTTAGGGTCACTGTAGCTAATCCTTATGCTTCCTTGAGTGCTATGAAAATGCTATGGAGAGAACTCCTAAGTATGTTCTTCAAATCCTTAAGAACTTTTATGTCGACCCTAAAGTGAGGGCAGGAACGATATCAAGCTTTGGATTCTCTTTGAGAATCCAACAATTCCCATTGTTTCACACTGATAGTGATGACAGTCAAAACCATCATATTTGAATTGCAAAGGCCACAAAGTACATATTAAAAATCAGTAATTATGTTTTATGGCCCAGCTTGCCACTGAGATTTTGAAAAATTCAATTTGCCTACTTCCCAAAGAACTATGTAGTTTGTAAGCACACTATAAATTTTTATTTTATGGAAGAAACTGATGAAAGCACGTGATGCATTGTGTTGATGCAATTGGTTACAAATTAGGCCTTCAAACACTCCTGGTTCACTTTGTCATGAAGATATGTCTATGCTACAAGAATAAACTCCTGTGAGGCTAGGTAAAGGTTTTGAGTGTATCTCTTATCTATATTCATAGAGATTTGGAGACAGAAAACAAGCCTAAAGTGATGCCCAAGAGAAGGGATGACAGCTAGATCTTGAGAGGTCTATCTAACTAGGTAATTCAATGAAGGAGAGCCACAGGGCTCTGGCAGTCAAAGGTCAGAGGGATGGAAAGACAAGGACAAGAAGAGAGAATGTGGAATCAGACAAGCATTCAAACCATGACTTCAACTTCAGTAGCTACCGTATGATCTTAAACAAGTTTCTAAACCTCTCTGAGGCTCTGTTTTCTCATTTGCAAAAAGGAGATAAAGGAAGAACTCATCTCCAAAAGCAACTCTGAGAATTCAGTGAGATTCTATGTATAAAGTCTTTAGTACTTTAGCTCAGTGAGTGATTACCATGATTATTAACTACAATAAAATGGGTGAGCTGGAGATCTGGCTAAATAACAGATGTAAGAATGACATTTTTTTTTTTCTTATCACTCCATTGTAGTTATCCTATTTGCTCCCTGAGTTGTGTTCTGTAGACAGGAAGGACACATATAAATGGTGTTTATAACTTTTTTTTACAACTAGTTTATAACTGGTTTGCGTTTATAACTTTAATTTCATTCATCAGTTAAACGATATACAAGAGTATTTCTTCCATTTCACATGCAGTGAGAATGTCTGTATTGCTTCCACAGAAGGATGTGACTGTCTACCTGGCTGTACTCCTGAGCACTGAGTTCATTTGTGCAGGAGAGAACAAAGACTGAACATGTATTACTTTTGGGAGGGGAGTTTTTTTTAATTCAATCTTTATCTCAATCCCAAGAGGGAAGGTATTAATAATCTTGTCTTCCAGCTATAACTGAGGCTCAGATATAATGTGTTCTACCCAAGATTACCTAGCTAGAACTGGAAGAAACATAATTCAAATCACATGTGTTAGATTCCAAAGCTCATGCTTTTTCTAATATCACTAGTTTTGCAAAATTAATGACTTTTAGTGGTTCTTATTTATTATTTTAATTTTATCAACAGCAGTTGGCAGAATGGCAAGTTCTGGGTCAGGAGACAAGGTTCACTGCTTTCTTGACCATGAGGTCTGTCTCCATCTGGAGCCAGTTTCGTGGCTATTCTGCGGCTCCCTCTGCCATAATACAGTATTCATCTGCATAATTTTCTAATAAGTGATATAGCTTCATTGCAAAACTGTTCATAGTATTTCAGCTTGAATTTCACACATTTCTTTTTCTTCCCTAGACAACAGGAGCTGAATGTGCAGTTACACTATTTCCTCGAAGTGTGCATTTTATCAGAGCATATCCCAGTCTTAGCCCCTCTCCTCTTCATTCCTGCATGCATACTCTCTTGTTTACCCCAGCAGATATCTAATTCGCAAGTGGTTAGGCAAGCACTTCTTTGGGGCTTTGCTAAGTGAGTTTATTCTCTGAGGGTGTGAGGGGTTATAGAGGAGTTTTGAAAAGACAAGGAAGAATTTGGAGCTCACAGCTGCCTTTACTCCTGAAGGACAGTATAATTTTAGTTACAAATATGAACTCTTTAGGGTTATGACAAGTGCAACATAGAATATGTATGCTGTTATGTTACTTTACAAATTTTCTAGGATTACAACCCTCGGTTTGTCATTCTTTTTTCTCTTTGTGATTCTTGGAATTGATTTAGTTGCTATGCAAAAAAAAGGAGAATAAAAAAAAAATCTGAGAGACCTTAGGATTTAAGATTCCAGACAGCTTAAAAATTGTAACTAGTTCTCTAGGCATAGCTAGAGAACCACTTGTTTCTAGTTGTACCTAGTTATCTAAACAAAGTAAACTTTAGCAGGATTTGCAAGTCAACAAATACTTTCAGAAGCCAGACTCTTATTAGTGTAATTTTTTTTAGTATTAACTGTGTACTAGATAATGTCTTTTCTTTTAGCAAAGTCCACTATAGCAGAGATTGCTGACACAAATATTGTCAGGGGGCAGATAAGAACAATGACTAACATTTCTTGAGCATTTTCTAAGTGCTGTTGCCTGAGGTACTTGCAGGTAGTATTGCATTTAATCATTATGATACAACTTTGAAATAGGGACTGTTATTATCATCATTTTATAGATGGAGAATCTGAAGAATCAAAAAATGAGTCAACCAGCTAACAAGTTGTAAGGTAATGTCACCAACCCAGACATCTGACTCCAGTGCTTGTCTTTAACACTAAGCTTCATTACCTTCTAAATGTCTAGATTATCTAAGAATAAGTCAGTAATGAGTAATTTTGGAATAAGAAACTGGAAAATAGAAGACTGCTTAAAGCATTTAAATTAACTGATGATGATGACGATAATGATGATAAATGTGCAGAACAAGGAAAACACATCTTTGAGCCAATTTACACCTCAGGGTTGCCAGAGTGTAGCAGTGGATGCTGATTTAAAGCAAAATTAAATGGATTTGTGGACTTGAAACTTGCAAATCATTCTGGAGAATATTGACACCTGGCCTCTTACTTGAGAGAATTTGAGGATAATTGTTCTATTGTCTAAACATGACCTTTTAGGCAAGGACTGATCATTTCAATCTAAAAATGTGGATCGGTTTTTAGACTGTTTCACCTACATTTTGATGATTAACATTAATTTGAATTTTTTTAACATGTAAAAGAAGTGGTGGTACACCGTGGGGAATTTTTAGAAACAAAATATTCTTTTTCCATTAGAGGCTGTTTGAAAAATACAATAAAGTACATGAAGAAGGTTTATTGTTAGTTTAAAGAAATCCATTAATTTTCATTGTATTCTAAAAGATAATAACACACTGGCTAGGAATACTTCCTGGACAAAAAAGACAATCAAATATAAAAAAGGTTTTCTCCACAGCATGTCATTTCTTCAAAAAGAAGGCATCAAGAAGCTAAAGACCAAAATCAACATTCTTTTTAAGAGTTCTGAATTACTTTTACTTGAATAGATAAGCAAGCCTCTTTATATTCTTGGTTTTTTCTCGCTGTTTGTTTGGAATTAGGCAAGATACAAACAAAATGTATTATTAAATGATTTTAATTTTCTAATACTTTCAGAAACAGAATATAATGCATCATTTATCAAAATTATTTTTCTTGTTCAAGTAAGGATAGTCAGTGATTCCTAATAATTCGGGATTATTTTTATTAGCATTTTCTACCAGAATCAAGTAAGTACAAGGTCATGTCCATCAATCAGTAAGAGATTAGATCTCTCTTAATTCTAAATTCCGAAACAACAGTTTAAATTTTGAGACAGGAGTTATACACACAGTAGAGTTCAATACATATTTTTGAATGAAGTGATAAATGAATGAATGAATGAGTAGGTGGATCTAATGTAAACTATTTGCAAATTCTTGTTCTTGCACACAATCCCCTTCTCAGATTTAAATCTCATTTCCTTTATTTTCTTGATAATTCCATGTTAGTGGCTGGCAATACAGTGACCAATTTTCCACATTTTATTTTTTCATCTATTATGAATTGCAATAAATGTAGAATAGAATTGATTCATTCAT
Organism: Colobus angolensis palliatus; assembly: GCF_000951035.1. NCBI lineage: Eukaryota > Metazoa > Chordata > Mammalia > Primates > Cercopithecidae > Colobus > Colobus angolensis. The sequence goes on from NW_012114555.1 coordinate 7,674,358, forward strand.
CTTATTTCTTCATAATACTCTCCAAGAAATGTTTGACCCCAGGACCAATTTGATTGCCAAGAATACTATTTCACTGTGCAGTTGTAACTGCATCATGAGCTGTTGACGTACTTAAAAGTGAAGATGAGAAACTCACTATGGGAAACAGTCATTAGAGGCTTGTTTCAAAGATTAGTTTCCTTTAAAAGAATGGAACTACCTTAAATAGGCTTGAACATTTTCAGTGTTATTTTATATATTTTCCTGACTTATTTTTAATATCCAAAAAGAGAACCAGGGTACAGTGTTTACAGTGTGATCATTATCCTGTAAAATTTACAAATACTTATGGCCTTTCTTACTCTCATTCGGTTTATGGTGTCTATAGTGATTACAAAAAATTATAAGAGAATGATTGACAATAAGAAGAATGGCCTGTGCTCATGTGCAATAAAATAGGATTTTAAAAAATGCTCTTCAAACTCACTCTTAAAGGTAAGACCCTTGGTATCAGTTTGCTACTCTTGCCATGAGCAAGTACTACACACTGAGCAGTTTAACAACAGAGGTTTATTGCCTCAGTTTTAAAGACTACAAGTCTGAGATCAAGGTGTTGGCAGGATTGGCTCCTTCTGAGGGCTGTGATGCATCTGTTCCATGCCTTTCATCTAGCCACTGGCTGTTTGCTGGCAATTCTTGGCACTCCTTGTCTGATACAAGTATTGCCCCAATTTCTGCCTTTATCTTCACATGACATTCTCCCTGTGTGTGTGGCTGTGTGTCCAAATTTTCTTTCTTTTCTTTTTAATAAAGACATTAGTCACATTGGTTAGGGCTCACTCTAACAACCTCCTTTCAACTTTGTTACCTAATGTAAAGATCTTATCTCCAAATAAAGTCACATTCTGAGATACTATAAACTACACAGCCCCAACATGTCTTTTATGAGAAGACATAATTCAACCCATAATATCTTTAAAAGTAAAATATCTCAGGATATTACAATAAGAACAGTGCCCACCATATACCAGGCACTTGTCACAGATTACCATTGTCAATCATTTTGACAACCCAGTGAGGTAGACATCATCTCCATTTCAACAAATGAAGAATGTGGAGTGCAGAGAGACCAAGAAATTGGGGCAAGGACACCTGCTAGTTAATAGTGGATCGAAGATTCAAATCCAGGCTGAAAATCTTTGTACTTTCACTCTACCCTGTCTTTACAGAATGTAGCCCATGTGGGCTGGGGTTTTCATATGATTATTCACTACTATATCTTCAGTATCTAAGGTAGTGCTTGGCACAGGGTATGCACTCAAATATCTATTGAATAAATAAATTTTTAAAATGTAACTGGCTTATTCACAATAGCTTTCCTTATTGTAAGAAGAAAGGACAGTAAGCATTCAGATGCTTAGACATTAATGAAAACCATTTGACATGTGGTCTTCTGGCAAAATGAAAACTGTCTTTGTGCATCATCATCACATAGAGATGTTGAGGGCCTTTTTAATTTGCTACAAGACTCAATCACTAGCTCCTATAAGAAAAGGTGCATACCATACCCTGTATTTTAAAATACACACATGTATACATGTGGCATTTATCATAGAAATATAGCCCTCAGCAGATATGTGGTCCCCATGTGCTGCAAAACTCCAACTGGAAACGGCATGGCTTCAGTGTTTAGGCTATTTCAGAAATCTTGTCTGCCACATGCAGGAATATTACCTGGAAGTAGAGAACCAATGTTAAGTGCTTGTTCTTGATTATAGCTGAAATAATTTTTCTGTCAAGTGATGAGTAGACTGGAAAATAATGCAAACAAGGTCAAGCTCACCTTGAAGTTAGTAGAAATTGCTGTGAATACAAGAAAGAATAAAACATTGACTAGTCCAAGCTCTATTTTAATGCTATTAAAATTAAAATACTTTAATCTTATTAAAAACCCAAGTAAATACCTAGGAGATAAATTATAAGATATGATTAAATAAAAGAGTTGTTGGTGACATAAAAGTTACGCAAAATCTGTAGAAATTATTTATGTCAGTAATAATGACAATGAACATAAATGAATATGTGAGGGCAGAAGTTACTTTTCTCAGTGATCCCAGGATGTATCATCTCCGATGTTACTTATGGTCCAACGTATCATTCAGATACAGTTACTCAAATGATTTCCCAATAAGAATCTCTGTTTTAAGAAAATGATAATGCTTGATAGCATGGGCCACTGTATTAGGATTCTCTAGAGAATACAATATATATATATCATACATCATCATTTGTATAATCATATATAAAATGAGAAACTGGCTCACATGATTATGTAGGCTAAGGAGTTCCACAATCTGCCATCTGCAAGCTAGAGAGTCTAGGAAGACTTAATCTGAGTCTTCAGGTCAGAGAACCAGGGGAGCAGAGGGCAGGAGAAGATGAGAAGAAATTTCCCAGCTCAAGCAGTGAAGTAGAAAATAAAAGGAGATGTATTTCTTCATCTTTTGTTCCACTCAGGCCCTCAGTGAATTGGATGAATCCCATTCAAATTGGGAAGAGGCATTTACTTTACTGAGTATACCTATTGTAAACCCCAAAAACCTAAGACAGGTCTTAGGAAGTTTATTTTTCCGAAGTTAAGGACACACACCCATGACACAGCCTCAGGAGGTCCTAACGACATGTGCCCGAGGTGGTGGAAGCACAGCTTGGTTTTATACATTGTAGGGAGACATGAGATATTAATCAACATATGTAAGATGAACAATGGTTTGGTCTGGGAAGGCAGGATAACTGGAAGAAAAGGTGGGACAACTCAAAGGAGAAGGGTCTTCCAGGCCATAGGTAGATAAGAGACAAATGATTGTATTTGAGTTTCTGATTAGCCTTTCCAAAGGAGGCAATCAGATATACATTTATCTCAGTGAGCAGAGGGATGACTTTGAATAGAATGAGAGGCATGCTTGCCCTAAGCAGTTCCCAGCTTGACTTTTCCCTTTAGCTTAGTGATTTGGGGACCCCAAGATTTATTTTCCTTTCACACTATTCAAATCTTATCTCATTCAGAAACAGTCTCACAGACACATCCAGAAATAATGTTCAATCTGGTCACCCCATGGCTCAGTCAAGTTGATGCATAAAGTTAACAATCACAACTGCTTTGCAGTTTGCATGTCACTGTTTTGATCTTGTTTCCACTATGCAATGACTCTGAGTCAAGTAGACCAAATATTGCTCTATTGTAATCATGAATCAAATAAGGTTCAGAGGATCTATTTGATTATGCACAACTAAGCATGTGGTTAAAAAGTGTCAGAGACAGGACTCAAATCAGTTTTTATTTTTGTTTAGAAATTTTATTATTATACTTTAAGGTCTAGGGTACATGTGCACAATGTGCAGGTTTGTTACATAGGTATGCATGTGCCATGTTGGTTTGCTACACCCATTAACTCGTCATTTACATTAGGTATTTCTCCCAATGCTATCCCTCCGCCAACCCCCCACCCCACCACAGGCCCTGGTGTGTGATGTTCTCTTCCCTGTGTCCAAGTGTTCTCATTGTTCAATTCCCACCTATGAGTGAGAACATGCAGTGTTTGGTTTTCTGTCCTTGTGATAATTTGCTGAGAATGATGGTTTCCAGCTTCATCCAGGTCCCTGCAAAGGACATGAATTCATCCTTTCTTATGGATGCAAAGTATTCCATGGTGTATATGTGCCACATGTTCTTAATCCAGTCTATCATTGATGGACATTTAGGTTGGTTCCAAGTCTTTGCTATTGTGAATAGTGCCACAATAAACATACGTATGCATGGGTCTTTATAGTAGCATGGTTTAAAATCCTTTGGGTATATACCCAATAATGGGATCTCTGAGTCAAATGGTATTTCTAGTTCTAGATCTTTGAGGAATTGCCACACTGTCTTCTATAATGGTTGAACTGGTTGAACTAATTTAAACTTCCACCAGTGTGTAAAACTGTTCCTATTTCTCCACATCCTCTCCAGCATCTGTTGTTTCCTGATTTTTCAATGATGGCCATTCAAACTGGTGTGAGATGGTATCTCATTGTGGTTTTGATTTGCATTTCTCTGATGACCAGTGATGATGAGCATTTTTTCATGTATCTGTTGGCTGCATAAATGTCTTCTTTTGAGAAGTGTCTGTTCATCTCCTTCACCCACTTTTTGATGGGGTTGTTTGACTTTTTCTTGTAAATTTGTTTAAGCTCTTTGTCAGATGAGTAAATTGCAAAACTTTTCTCCCATTCTGTGGGTTGCCTGTTCACTCCAATGGTAGTTTCTTTTGCCGTGTAGAAGCTCTTTAGTTTAATTAGATCCCATTTGTCAATTTTGGCTTTTGTTGCCATTGCTTTTGTTTTAGTCATGAAGTCTTTGCCTATGCCTATATCCTGAATGGTATTGCATAGGTTTTCTTCTAGGGTTTCTATGGTTTTAGGTCTAACATTTAAATCTTTAATCCATCCTGAATTAATTTTTGTATAAAGTGTAAGGAAGGGATCCGGTTTCAGCTTTCTACATATAGCTAGCCAGTTTTACCAGTACCATCTATTAAATAGGGAATCCAGTACCCATTTATTATTTCATCAGATTCGTCAAAGATCATAAGGTTGTAGATGTGTGGTGTTATTTCTGAGGCCTCTGTTCTGTTCCATTGGTCTATACCTCTGTTTTGGTACCAGTACCATGCTGCTTTGGTTACTGTAGCCTTGTAGTATAGTCTGAAGTCAGGTAGGGTGATGCCTCCAGCTTTGTTCTTTTTGCTTAGGATTGTCTTGGCTATGCAGGCTCTTTTTTGGTTCCCTATGAAATTTAAAGTATTTTTTTCCAATTCTGTGAAGAAAGTCATTGGTAGCCTGATGAGGATGGCATTGAATCTATAAATTACCTTGGGTGGTATGGCCATTTTCACGATATTGATTCTTCCTATCTAGGAGCATAGAATATTCCTCCATTTGTTTGTGTTCTCTTATTTCACTAAGCAATGGTTTGCAGTTCTCCTTGAAGAGGTCCTTCACATCCCTTGTGAGCTGGATTCCTAGATATTTTATTCTCATTGTAGTAATTGTGAATGGGAGTTCACTCATGATTTCACTCTCTGTTTGTCTGTTATTGGTGTATATTAATGCTTGTGATTTTTGCACATTGGTTTTGTATCCTGAGACTTTGCTGAAGTTGCTTATCAGCTTAAGGAGATTTGGGGCTGAGATGATGGGGTTTTC
>NW_012114555.1:7679957-7680439 GCF_000951035.1 Colobus angolensis palliatus
TTCTTTCTCTTGCCTGATTGCCCTGGCTAGAACTTCCAACACTGTTGAATAGGAGTGGTGAGAGAGGGCATGCTTGTCTTGTGCCAGTTTTCAAAGGGAATGCTTCCAATTTTTGCCCATTCAGTATGATATTGGCCGTGGGTTTGTCATAAATAGGTCTTACTCTTTTGAGATACATCTCATCAGTACCTACTTTATTGAGAGTTTTTAGCATGAAGGGCTGTTGAATTTTGTTGATGTGGTTGAATTTTGTCGAAGACCTTTCCTGCATCTGTTGAGATAATCATGTGGTTTTTGTCCTTGGTTGTGTTTATGTGATGGATTACATTTATTGATTTGCATATGTCAAACCAGCCTTGCACCCCAGGGATGAAGCCGACTTAATCGTGGTGGATAAGCTTTTTGATATGCGGCTGAATCCGGTTTGCCAGTATTTTATTGAGGATTTTTGCATCGATGTTCATCAGGGATATTGGTCTAAA
>NW_012114555.1:7681283-7713172 GCF_000951035.1 Colobus angolensis palliatus
GGTTTGCCAGTATTTTACTGAGGATTTTTGCATCGGTGTTCATCAGGAATATTGGTCTAAAACTCTCCTTTTTTGTTGTGTCTCTGCCATGCTTTGGGATCAAGATGATGCTGGTCTCATAAAATGAGTTAGGGAGGATTTCCTCTTTTTCTATTGATTGGAATAGTTTCAGAAGGAATGGTACCAGCTCCTCTTTTACCTCTGGTAGAATTCGACTGTGAATCCATCTGTTTGTAGATGTTTTCTTGGTTGGTAGGCTATTAATTATTGCCTCAATGTCAGAGCCTGTAATTGGTCTATTCAGAGATTCAACTTCTTCCTGGTTTAGTCTTGGGAGGGTGTAGGTGTCCAGGAATTTATCCATTTCTTCTAGATTATCTAGTTTATTTGCATAGAGGTGTTTATAGTATTCTCTGATGGTAGTTTGCATTTCTGTGGGATCAGTGATAACCTCTTTATCATTTTTTATTGTGTCTATTTGATCTTCTCTCTTTTCTTATTTATTAGTCTTGCTAGCGGTCTATCAATTTTGTCGATCTTTTCAAAAAACCAGCTCCAAATTCGTTGATTTTTTTGAAGGATTTTTTGTGTCTGTCTCCTTCAGTTCTGCTCTGATGTTAGTTATTTCTTGCCTTCTGCTAGCTTTTGAATTTGTTTACTCTTGCTTCTCTAGTTATTTTAATTGTGATGTTAGGGTGTTGATTTTAGATCTTTCCTGCTTTCTCTTATGGGCATTTAGTGCTATAAATTTCCCTCTACACATTGCTTTAAATGGGTTCCAGAGATTCTGGTACATTGTGTCTTTGTTCTCATTGGTTTCTAAGAACATCTTTATTTCTGCCTTCATTCCATTATTTACTCAGTAGTCATTCAGGAGCAGGTTGTTCAGTTTCCATGTAGTTGTGTGGTTTTGAGTGAGTTTCTTAGTCCTGAGTTCTAATTTCATTGCACTGTGGTCTGAGAGAAAGTTTGTTATGATTTCTGTTCTTTTACATTTGCTGAGGAGTGCTTTACTTCCAATTATGTGGTCTATTTAAGAATAAGTGTGATGTGGTGCTGAGAAGAATGTATATTCTGTTGATTTGAGGTGGAGAGTTGTGTAGATTTCTATTAGGTCTGCTTGGTGCAGAGCTGAGTTCAAGTCCTGGATATAGTTGTTAACCTTCTGTCTCGTTGGTCTGTCTGATATTGACAGTGGGGTATTAAAGTCTCCCATTACTATTGTGTGGGAATCTAAGTCTCTTTGTAGGTCTCTAAGGACTTGCTTTATGAATCTGGGTGCTCCTGTATTGGGTGCATATACATTTAGGTTAGCTCTTCTTGTTGAATTGATCCCTTTACCATTATGTATTGGCCTTCTTTGTCTCTTTTGATCTTTGTTGGTTTAAAGTCTGTTTTATCAGAGAGTAGGATTACAACTCCTGCTTTTTTGCTTTCCATTTGCTTGATAGATCCTCCTCCATCTCTTTATGTTGAGCCTATGTGTGTGTCTGCAGGTGAGATGGATCTTCAGAATACAGCACACTGATGGGTCTTGACTCTTTATCCAATTTTCCAGTCTGTGTCTTTTAATTGGGGCATTTAGTCCATTTACATTTAAGTTTAATACTGTTATGTGTGAATTCGATCCGTCATTATGATGTTAGCTAGTTATTTTGCCTGTTAATTGATACAGTTTCTTCACAGCATCGATGCTCTTTACAATTTGGCATGTTCTTGCAGTGGCTGGTACCAGTTGTTCTTTTCCATGGCCTGATAGTGACAAAATCTCTCAGCATTTGCTTGTCTGTAAAGGATTTTATTTTTCCTACACTTATGAAGCTTAGTTTGGCTGGAAATGAAATTCTGGGCTGAAAATTCTTTTCTTTAAGAATATTGAATATTGACCCCCACTGTCTTCTGGTTTGCAGGGTTTCTGCCAAGAGATCTGCTGTTAGTCTGATGGGCTTCTCTTTGTGGGTAACCTGACCTTTCTTTCTGGCTGCCTTAACACTTTTTCCTTCATTGAATCTGATAATTATGTGTCTTGGGGTTGCTCTTCTCCAGGAGTATCTTTGTGGTGTTCTCTGTATTTCCTGAATTTGAATGTTGGCCTACCTTGCTAGGTTGGGGAAGTTCTCCTGGATAATATCCTGAAGAGTATTTTCCTACCTGGTTCCATTCTCCCCATCATTTTCAGATACACCAATCAAACAGATTTGGTCTTTTCATGTAGTCCCATATTTCCTGGAGGATTTGTTCATTTTTTACTTTTATTTCTTCTAATCTTGTCTCCTTGCTTTATTTCATTAATTTGATCTTCAATCACTGATATCCTTTCTTCCACTTGATCGAATCAACTATTGAAGCTTGTGTATGCATCATGAAGTTCTCATGCCATGGTTTTCAGCTCCACCAGGTAGTTTAAGGTCTTCTCTACACTGTTTATTCTAGTTAGGTATTGATCTACCCTTTTTTCAAGGTTTGTAGCTTCCTTGCAATGGGTTAGAACATGCTCCTTTAGCTCAGAGAAGTTTGTTATTACCGACCTTCTGAAGCCTACTTCTGTCAACTCATCAAAGTCATCCTCTGTCCAGCTTTGTTCCATTGCAGGTGAGGAGCTATCATCTTTTGGAGAAGAGGTGTTCTGGTTTTTAGAGTTTTCAGCTTTTCTGCTCTGGTTTCTCCCCATCTTTGTGGTTTTATCTACCTTTGGTCTTTGATGTTGGTGACCTACAGATGGGGTTTTGGTGTGGATGTCCTTGTCATTGATGTTGATGCTATTCCTTTCTGTTAGTTTTCCTTCTAACAGTCAGATCCCTTCAGCTGCAGGTCTGTTGGAGTTTGCTGGAAGTCCACTCCAGACCCTGTTTGCCTGGGTATCACCAGAGGAGACTGCAGAACAGCTAATACTGCAGTACAGCAAATATTGCTGCCTGATCCTTCCTCTGGAACCTTCATCCCAGAGGGGCACCTGCCTGTATGAGGTGTCTGTCAGCCCCTACTGGGAGGTGTCTCCAAGTTTGGCTACATGGGGATCAGGGAACCACTTGAGGAGGCAGTCTGTCCATTCGCAGAGCTCAAACACTGTGCTGAGAGAACTACTGCTCTCTTCAGAACTGTCAGACAGGGACATTTAAGTCTGCGGAAGTTTCTGCTGCCTTTTGTTCAGCTATGCCATTCCCACAGAGGTGGAATCTATAGAGTCAGTAGGCCTTGCTGAGCTGTGGTGGGCTCTGCCCAGTTTGAGCTTCTTGGCCTCTTTGTTTACCTACTCAAGCCTCCACAATGGTGCATGTCCCTCCCCCTGCCAGGTTACAACCTTGCAGGTTGATCTCAGACTGCTGTGCCAGCAATGAACAAGGCTCTGTGGGTGTGGGACCCACAAAGTCAGGCATGGGAGAGAATCTCCTGGTCTACCATTTGCTAAGACCATGGGAAAAGTGCAGTAGTTGGGTGGGAGTGTCCCATTTTTCCAGATACAGTCTGTCATGGCTTCCTTTGGCTAGGAAAGGGAAATCCCCTGACCCTTTGTGCTGCCTGGGTGAGGTGACAACCCACCCTGCTTTGGCTTGCTCTCTGTGAGTTGCACCCACTGTCCCACCAGTCCCAATGAGATGAACCAGGTACCTCAGTTGGAAATGCAGAAATCACCTGTCTTCTGTGTCAATCACACTGGTAGCTGCAGACCAGAGCTGTTCCTACTCAGCCATGTTGGAATGGAATAAGGAATTTTTCTTTTTTTTAGTACTGTTAGGCAATAAAACAAGGGGAAAAAATATCTCTGCCTTGAGATGGATGGTTAGGGCTATTTGTAGGGTTGTGCTTCAAACAATTTATCAATTTTTCAACCAAAGAGCCTCAGGACTTAACTGTTGTTATGGCAGAGCCTCATCTTATGATGTGATTAGTTTCAAGGCTGATGGTTAAAATGAAAATCACTATCATTAGTGTGTTAGTTTGGTGTAGCTGCCATCAAAAAATACCACAGACTGGCTGAGTTACACAACAGAATATTAATTTTCTCCGAGTTCTGGAGGCTGGAAGTCCAAAATCTAGGTGTCTGCAGGTTGGAGTTCTTCTGGGACCTTTGTCTTTGGCTTGTAGATGGTCATAATCTCATATTGTCTTCAAATGGTCTTACCTCTGTGTATCTTCATGTCTGTGTCCTAATTTCCTTTTCTTATAAGGACCCCAACCTATTGAATTAGGGCCAACCCTCATGATCTCATTTCACATTAACTATCTCTTTAAGTGCCCTCTTCCAAAATATGGTCATATTCTGAGGTATGTAGACTATGGAGACTGTATTAGTATGTTCTTGCACTGCTATTTAAAGACATATTCAAGACTGGGTAATTTATAAAGAAAAATAAGTTGAATGGAATCATGGTTCTGCATGGCTGAGGAGGCCTCACAATCATGGTGGAAGGTGAAGGAAGACCAAAGGCATGTCTTATGTGACAGCAGTCAAGAGAGAGCATGTGTAGGGAAACTGTTCTTTATAAAACCATCTGATCTCATGAGACTTACTCACCATCAACAGAATGGCATGGAAAAATCTTGCCCCCATGATTCAATTACCTCCCACCAGGTTCCTCCTAGCACATGTGGGGATTACTACAATTCAAGATGAGATTTGGGTGGGAACACAGCCAAACCATATCAGAGACTTAGAACTTCAACATATAAATTTGAGGGAAACACAGTTCAGCCCATATTTAGGATGGTACTACACTTTAATTTACCAGGAGGCTCTTCATTTATGTCTGTCATTTCAGTCTAATTATCATTAATATCCTGACTCAAATGCTTTCAAATTTGTATGATAAATTATACTGTTATTTTACCTGTAGTCAAAATAATATTTGAAAAACCTTTAAATCACCCATAAAGCCTAATGCAGGTGTACCATTTCTCAGTAACTTCTCCAAAGTCAGATTTTCTTCCATCATAAGATATAACAGTTTCTTCTTTGTGGTCATGTTGTATGAAAATGCATATTATTAAGAACTAGATGTCTAAACAATATGCTAGTATACTCTTACTCTAGCAGGTAAGTGGGAAGTTTTGAGCATGACAGAGAAAGAAAAAATTCTCTTTGCCCATGTTACACACATTTAGGGATGGGCATTAACTCAGTTGATGGTGGGTGGTGTTGCCTGAGCATAAAGGTGTGGAAATCCTCATCTTAGCGCTTCAATACCTTCTTCTAGGAAAGGTAACCAGCCAAGGTTGTCCTCCTGACCAGTGGGGATGGTTCACCTCCATTTGTAGACTACAGCTCTTCCATTTATACTGGGCATAATGATCAGTTCTACAGCTCTTCCTTTCCATGGCATATTAAATTACATTCACCATTCATATTGGAGCCTGCAAAGACAGAAGAGTCCAGAAGTTTGTTTCATGCCTTGTACTTGCCAGATAAATAACTGGGCATTTGGGTGGCCAGCCATGTTAGCAGCCTGTATATTCCTTGGGGTATAGTTAGTTGCTAGTGGGGGTCTCAATTACTTGTAAGGGCACCCAGATTTATTATTTAGTAATTAAATGCTTCTTATGGTGCCAAGAGATTCCTTATCTTAATCATCTCTACAGCTTCATTAAAAATTTATAAAAGACATTGCTGAATGATAGAGGATGACTCAAGTAGTCTTTGGACTCAAAATTTTTAGTTAAAATGTCAGTAATAACCTGGTATGTTCATATCAATTTTCTTTGGATTCCCAAATAATTTATTACTAATGATAAAGTACCAACATTGGTGAATAATTTACTTTATTAATAAATAAATTAGAGTAGTCATTCCTCTAATTATAATATACTTTCATTTAGATAAATGTTATTGAGAGAAAGAAGGAGGTAGAGTTGAAGGCAGCTGGCTAGGCACTGCGATTAACCCTAGTACACCCACAGGAGTGTTTTCTAAATGAAAAACTCTTTCATTAGGTAAATCAGCACAGAAACAAAAGGTTGAGAACTGCTGCTCTAGCTCTTCAGATCAAAGTTAATGTCCCTGAGAATGCTAGCCCTTGTGCTTGTTCACCCCACTTGAAGACTCGAAAGAGATGATAGCCACATTTCCTGTGGTATTAACTACTTCTATTAAAATTTGTTGCTCCACGTTTTGAGTACAGGGAGAACTGTGGGTTACCTGCCCCGCACACTCTACCCTTAAGAACCCACAAACACCCAGAGCCCTGGTGGCTGCATGTTAGCTGTCTGTATGTTCCTTGGGATTGCCTTCGTAAGTAAAACAAGTTCCCTCAACAGAATTAGTTCACAGCTCATTGGCCAACACTGGATCACATGACCCCACTCCCAAAACCAGTTTCTGGGAGATTACCATTGATTGGGCTAGAAGGGTAAAGCTCTGCCTCTGATTTGGGATGGAGTCCCCTTTCTTGGGGACTAGTGACTGGTGGGAGTCTCAATTATTTGTAAGGGCCCCCAAATGTATTCCTTAGTAATTAAATGCCTTTTATGGTGCCAAGAAATTCCTCATCTTAATTTTCTCTACTGCTTCATTAAAGGTTTATAAAAGACGCTGCTGAATGACACATTGTGTGCACTATACTACTAGATTAATTCTTAAAAATAGCCCTTGTCATGTCCCTGCCTAACCCCAGGGTCTCCAGCGACCCCTCTATTTCAGCAGGAAAACATATCTGTACTTTCACCTACAGTCAAAGCATTTCATATTCTGACTCAATTTACTCTTTTGCTTTCTCTATAGCAGGCACTCAATATATGTTGGAAGTAGGAAGTGATAATAGTAGCTGCATGTTGACTGAGCACTTACAATATGTTAGACTGTTCCTCTGCATTTGTTTTGTGGATACTTGAAATAACCCCATAAATCAAGCACTGGTACCATTCCTATTTTGGACTTGAGGAAATTGAGGTTAAGTGATGCAGCCAATATTATTTATAAATTACTAAATGGTGAAGGCAAGGTTCTGACTTAGGCAGACTAGCTATGAATTCCAGGTTCTTGAACCCTACCTTATTTAATCTACTTGCTCAACCAACTCATTCATTCCCACCACAAAGCAATTGACAAAACTAGTTCTCTCAGGCAGAAGCATCCTTTTCATCTGTTCCACCTGGCAAGCTTCAAACAGACTATCAAAACCCAACTTGATTCCACTCTACCTTGAAGACCTTCTGACTCCTTCAACCCGCAGCTAATTCTCTTTCCTCAGAACTCACAGCACTCATTTTCTGCACCAATTCTTTTGGCTCCTAGCATAGGCCAGATGGTAAAAGTCTCTAGGATTGTAGCTTTGTGTTTATTTTTTAACTCAATAAATGTGTAATGAATAAATAAAATATCACAGTGCAGCTCTGAAGTATTACAGAGCTATACATTTGGGCTTCTCATTTATAAATAACTTAATGGGTTTCTCCATATAACTTTTGCTATTCAAACAGTTCTATATTAAGATGGTTTAGTTTAAAGTTGGAATGAGTTAGCTGAAGCTGTGACGGTTGTCTTCAGGGGGACACTGTTATGTTGTATACTGGCTTTGCTTGCTAACTCCCAAACAAGATGAACCAGGATGGAACTGCTAAACAGAATGCTGCATTCCCTATGCTGTAGGAGCACAGGCCAGAATACAAATATGCTTGCTTACGTTTTCTTCCACTGAGGAACTATTTGCCAACACTCTGATATCTTTGCAATATAACCTGGCAGAGACAACTGTGTGTATTTTGTAAACTTTTGATAACTTAACTTGGAAAACAAGTCTACAGAGAAAAACAGTTCTTTTAATCATTGAAGACTGTTAGTGCCTTGATAATGATATATCTTCTCAGTTACGACCACAACATCTGGAATTGCATGCATACATGGTCCTAGTCAAGAGGGAAAAAGATCAAGATACCAGTCAAGCTCAAAACTCCTGAAATCCAGATAAGGATACCATGAACAATTGCCCCTTTCCATTGAGTCACTTTCCAGGTCACACAGCTAGCCTTTATGTGTGGATGAAAGCATTTTCTCCAAAGTCTTCAGCACAATCCAAAAGATGGTCCTTAATCAGCCTGCAGATATGAGCATGACTCCTAAGTCTACATCACTGAGAACTTGTTATTGCTGTGTGCCCAGTGGAAGCCTTTATGCTTTTCTGATTCTATCATGTAGATGGAACAAGCAGATTTTTTTTTCTTAATTTCTCACAGCATAGCTTGGGTGTATTATTTTATTATTTCTTATCTCTCTGAGACTCCACATGACCCCTACTCTTATTCAACGGGAAAATGGGTGAAAGGAGAGGAAGGAATGAAAGGGTAAAATGCTATCACATTACAAAAAGATGCTGTTGCTGCTGCTGCTGCTACTAAAAATAATGTACCAAGCACTATACTCAATGCTTTATATGTAACATCTTACTTAAATACACAACGCCCATATTCTGCAGATGCCTGAGAGAGCATTGGATATAGTATGAGAGCACGTTAGTAACTCACTGTGTTGATCCTTTGCCAGTTTGCTCTCAGATCGATTTCCTGTTCCTCCCCAGCTCTGCTTCACATCACAAGGAGCTACATTTCTCAGACTTCCCTGCTGACAGCCTTATGACTGAGTTCAACTCATGGAATACACTGGAGGGAGACTGAAGGGTGGGAGGAAGAGAGTAGGCAGAGTAATTCCCAGCTCTCACGTCACCAGTGTCTCTAGTAGCAGTGGCATCTCCTATGAGGGTCTAGCTCCCTGTGGACAGCCTCTGGGGTGCCAGCTTCCACCAGCCTCTGCAGCATTGGCTGCTCCTTTGGTTCCTCTAGCCACAGGGAAAATCGTGGCTCGCCCTATCTAGCTATTATGATTCTCTCCTCGTAGCCTCATTGTTCATTGTTTGGCTTCTAAGCATTAACATTACCCAGGCAATAAGTTCCCTATATTAAATCTCTTCCATTTGAAATATCTGAAGTGGTTTCCTCTTTATTAGGCTCGGTCTAGTTCACTTGCCCATGTCACGCAGCTAGGAGGTTGCAGAACAAAATATTTAATCCATGTGTTTCTAACTTCAAACCTATATTCTTAACCATTATATTGGTGTTTTGGAATTTAAATTTAAAAATAATTAAAATGATGTTAGCTTTAGGTCTAGAAGTATGAATTTCACTATTAAATATCATGGTGATTTGGTGATTTGATTGTAGCAAAAACCTAAAACCATGAGGTGCAGTATTGAGTCATCTTTTTTATCATGGAAAATCTACAATTGCTCTCTTAAATTGTATGTTACAGTTTTGCTGTTGAATGTGTGGTCTGAGTTCTGGCAGCATCAGCATCACCTGGGAGCTTTTTAGAAATGCATAATACTGAGTCCCATCAGAATCCGTGTTTTAACAAGATTCCCCAGGTGATTTGTATACACAATAAAGTTTGAGAAGCAATATACTAAAGAATGTAATTTGAGTGAAGCATAAAGATCCTTAAAATTTAAAAGATAACACCATAAAAATGTTGTTTGTGAGTCTAAGTTTTCTACATTAACGCACTGTGCTTTAGACTTTAGCTCAGCTTACACCCGAGCTGTCTTCCAAACCTTGTTTGTTAGTATGAGTGAAATTCATTTCCACATCAAATTCTGTTATGAATCTTGGTTAGGTTTAGAGGGTAGCCCATTAGAACTCATGATATGTTGAGTACCAGGTTAATTTTAAAGTGGAAGAAAAGGCTCTTTATTCTTGACTACAAGGCCTATTCTAGGCACTATAAATAGAATATAGGAACTATAGAATATATACTTATATATCAATGTATATAAGTATATATAAATGTATATATACACTGCCTAAGTTAGGCTTTGGCATTGTGCCACTCCACCCAGGATGCCTCTCTCTGCTTCATCACTCCTTTCCAAAGTGTCAGCCCACTGTGGACCTCTAGCCAGGCCCCAAAATACTCCAAAATGAAATAATACCGTGACGCCTGCCTTCATCAAGTCCTCCATTTCTCAACACAGGCCATTTTAGCAATGAGTTATTAGGAGTGTAATGGGCTTTAATTCCAACTAATGAATGGATAACTAGTCATTTAAACACCCTCAGAGAAATTACATATTTTTAATGGGATGTTTGTTAGCTCAATTAAATCTCTAATTTGTGCAGTTTCTGCTAATATAATAAAGATAATGGGAACAAGTTCAGTAATATTGAGGTGATTTGGTAAGGAGGCCAGCTTTCCACAGGGAGGATACCCTGGCCATCAGCCTCCATTTGCTTTCCTTGATAGTCAAAGCTTATTTATTTCTACAGCTCTAATTTTGTTTTGTTTTTTTTATTAAAAAGTGATTCCATTGGAGTAGGACAGAGATTCTGTTTAAATATGTGGTTAGACTAAGAAATCAGAATTTCCTGTGATGTGAAAATCGTTTGATTCCCTGCTATATTAGTTATCCATTACTATATAACAAATCACCCCAAACTTAGTGGCTTAAAACAACAAAAATGTATCTCACAGTTTTCATGAGTTAATTAAGTCCTTCTGAGTCAGAGTCTCTCATGAAGTTGCAGACAAGCTGTTGGTTGGGCCAGCAGTCAACTCAATGCTTGAGTGAGAGGAAGATCCGCTTTCAGGTTCACTCAGGTGACTGTGGACTGGCCCCAGTTCCTCATCACATGGACTTCTCCATAGGCTGCTGGAGTATCCTCATGCATGGTAGCTGGTTTCCTTAAACAAGATCCAAGAGGGAGCGAATATGAGAGAGCACTTCCAAGACAGAAGCCACAGTCTTTTTTTTTAACCTAACCTCAGAAGTGGCATTCCATTACTTCTGCATTATTCTGTTGCCCAGAAGCAAGTCACTAAGTCCAACACACAGTCAAGGCAAGAGGAAGTAAATTCCACCACTGGAAGAGAAGAGTATCAAAAACAGTATGGATGTATCTTTAAAACCAGCACACCTATACAATACGTAGGTACAGTGGACACTAGAACTTTCTGTCAGACTTGAGTTCTGTAGTATCTATGCCTCTGTGAATGTCAATATTTGAAGAGAGCACTAATGTAGGAGTCAGAATGCCTGTGGGCAGTCCCAGATGCTACATTTACTAACAACATGACTTTAAGAATTACCTTTAAAAATAACAGTAATCAAAATTGTTAATTTCCTTTTCTGTAAATTGGGAATACTGATGCCTATTCTGCCTACATATCAGGGATTTTGTGATGCTTTAATAAGATAACATATTTGCAGGTACCTGGAAATATGCCAGGTCAGCATTGTGGATGGGATTGGTTCATTTCATGTTTTTTTTTTTTCTTGCATCATATCTATCTGTCTCAGGATTAGCGGAACACAATACGTTCCATTTTCTTCTTTGGATTGGTGGCTGCCCCTTGTCTCTTCCCCACTGTTTCTTAAAACTCTCTCCTGATCTTTGCAATTTGGTTTCCAAGACCTTTGGCTATTGCAAATCCTATAAAATAATGCTTTTATGGATCTGATGCTACATCCACAGATGGCTCCGGTGCTTATTTCGCTCCTCATCCTCTGAAGTCCCACTTTTCTCTTGACCTTTCATTTCCCATAGTGAACAAACCACATGAAGCTTTTATTCTCCTTGGCAACTTAATGTTTCTTTCACAGTCCACATTAGATGGATTCCAATAATGAAGTCCTTCACCCAACACCCAACTTCCTTTTGTAGGCTAGTCCTGTAGACTTATCAGGGTCTGTGGTCATTGGAAAATCCAGCACCAATTCTTTTTGACTGTACTTAGTCCTTTGTCAGCACATGTCTTGTGCATGTAATTGTATGCTTCCTGAGTTCTTTGTCTCCTCAGTTAACCTATTTTGCTAGACAGTCACACTCCTATGTGATGGAGTGTAAAAGGGCACAGCAATGACACAGACCAGAGACTTGAATTCTGTTTATTTACTAACTATGACTTTTACCAGTATTGGTAAAATGGGTCTCATAGCATCTACTTCAGAGTATGGTGTGATAATTTAATGAGTTATTAATGAAAACAACAGGAGAACAGAGAAAGCCCTTGGAACTCTAACTGGCGCATAGGAAGGGCTCTGAGCATTTGTTTCTTCCTGCCTATAAGTTTCAGGTGTGGCAAAAAAGAGCCTGCATCAGAATCTACAGGGAACCTTTAAAAATGTGACTGTTTGAAGCTCCCCCTGAGACTCTTTGGGGGTGAAGTTAGAAAATGTGCATTTTGTGATTCCTAGGTAATTTTCATGGACAATAAATTTGAGAAAAGCTGCTTCTAGGGAAATGCCCTGGCCTCATGGATCCTGGTAAAGACTTTCATAGACAAGCAGCATTTTTATTCTATGGGTCAAATTGTTTCAAGGAAAATAAAGAACAAGCTCATCATGATAGAAGCGATTTTACTGACTGAGGAGAGATAACATACTTGCAAGATGGGGATGTATAACTCCCTAAAGAGCTGCTTTCCCTGTCAAAGGTAGAGGTTGACATAGTACATAGATTTCTTTCTTTCCGAATTTCCTCTGGCATCTCTCCTCACTTTTTCTTGTTTTTTTTTTTTTTTGTTTTGTTTTGTTTGTTTTGTTTTTCTCTCTCTCTCCCCTTCTCCTTTTTTAAGTAGTATATACCTAAATATACCCTTGGCTTTCCAATCGTTCCACATTCAGTGCATTTGTGACCTCATTTACTATCTAACTCCAAGTACATTATGTACATTTTTCTTGACTTTGGACCCGCAGAACTTTTTCTATTTAAGTCTATTTATCATAGACTTAAAAGCAGCTTCACAACTTTCCTGCTGTCACGAGTATTATAAGAAAATGCAGACTGTTATCATTGGGTCCATCTTTTATAAACTCTTTCTTTCTCCGTTCTTACGTTGCTGGTTCCAAAGGCCGAAGCATTTTCTTATGGAAGCAGATAGCAGGAAATAGTCCTTGGGAGGAAAACTCAAGGCTCAGAAAAAAATGAACAGTTTTTTTTTTTTTACTCAAAGCACATGATACTACCTAGGGCTCCTTAGCTCTAGGCTTAAATCACCTTCACCTTGACTACTGCCCCTTAGCTAAGAAAATGAACAGAGAAGGATGTGTTTGAATCTTGACATTTAGGGAGGACTTGTATCAGGAAAAGAACATTTCACAGGGAGGAAAAAAAATGCATATACATAAGTGGCAGGATTTTTTTCTTTCCTGTAAGGGAAAGAAAAAGGCTCAGCTTGCTCATAGCAAGCTGTGAGCCTAGCAACACGATTAGGTGTTTCATATATGAAATTAGTAGAGAATAAGGGGAGAATAAATTTTTTCCTTGAATGATTGGGTAAGGCATTTGTAATTTTACTTATCAAGTTCTCAGAGTGCAGATAAAAACAAATAAATCATGGGTTATAAACTAAAGTAAATTGGAAAGAGGACGCTGGATTTATAGTCAGAGGAAGTGTGTTCTCACTCCGGCAGTTAGTAGCTGTGTGTCCTTGGGCATCTTGTTTAAGCTTTCAATTTCCTCCAGTGAGGAATGGTGACAACATTTATTAATGAGTTGTTTTGAAGATTAAAGGAAATAATATAAAAATAGCTTTGTAGAGTCACAAGTAACTTTTTTTTCCTATGCTGCATATATTATATATGTATGCAAGACATTCAATTATTTTATCCCTGGAGGATGAATCTATTCTTTTGTCTCTCTTTCATCCCCTCCTCACTCTTGAGATGGATGTTCTTTTTCTAGCATGGTGAGTATCCCACCTTCCTGGGTCTGTCCTTCTGGTGAATCCCCCGTCTACACTTTGGAGTCACAATCTTGTCTCTTTTCCTCCTACCCGCTGCCTGGTCTTAGCTAGCATATGCAGGAGGAAGCATCAGCTTTGCAAGCATGCTTCCAAGATTCCACTTAGATCTGTTGTCATTGTTGTTGTTGCATCCTTGTTTGTTATTGGTGTGAGGCGGGAAAGAAAATAGTCCTTATAAGAGGGGACAAAAGCACAAAGAAAAGAATGGGATTAATATTACCAAATAGCACCTTGTTGATTGCAGATCTTGCATTCTGCACGATGTTCAGTTTGAAGTAACAAGTTGGTCAACTATGGAAAGCTGTTGAAGATATCAGGGTCCAAATCAGATTAATGATAAAAGAAGATTGAGGATTTGGGGCCATCAGAACTGTGGTGACAGCAGAAACTACAAAACATTTGTAGTTTGTAAACAAACCCACCAAAAAATTGCCAAAGACTTGAGGCCAAGAACTGATTCATATACCTCAGAAATGGTAAGAAAGAAGCAAAAGGTCCAGGTTCTTATGATTAAATTTAAGGGTTTCAAGAAGGAGATATTGTCATCATGTCATACTCTTCTTACTCCCTTGGGTCCCTTGGGTGCCAATAATTTGCACATTTAGGAAGGCAATAAGAATTGTTAATGAAAGGAAATGAATTAGAATGTCATTTTAAACTTGATTAGCATTTCTCTTAAATTATTTTTTATCTGAAGATGCTTTTGCATAAAGATACCAAAATGCATGTGTTTTATCCCTATGTTTGCACAATTACTTACCAAGGATATGGGAAGAGTGTGGAGATGGTATCACCTTAAGTGATTCTCTGCTTATGTAAGGGAAGCAAATAGAATTAGAGTTGTCAATGTGTCATTTAAAACCAGTGTTAGTTTCCTAGGCTACTGTAACAAATTGGGTGGCGTAAAACAAAGTCAATGTACTCTGTCATGGTTCTGAAGCCTCGAAGTCTTAAAGAAAGGTGTCTGCAGGGCTGTATTCCCTCTGAAAGCTCTAGCTTCTAGTAGTTGTTGGCAATCCTCAGTGCTCTTTGGCTTGTCACTTACTCCAAAATCTGACTCTATTGTCATATAACTTTCCTCCCACTGTGTGTTTTCACGTGGTCTCATGGAACGCCATTTATTGGAATTAGGACCCACTTTCATCCATCCATCCACAAAACTAATTTTGTCTGCAAACACCCTATATTTCCAAATAAGGTCACATTCTGAGGTTCCCAGCAACATTAATATTTTGGGATACTATTTAACATATTACAGAGCCTTTTATCTGCCCTATGCACATAGAATATAGACAGTGTAATATAGGGAGCTGGCCATGTTGAGACAAATATGAAAAATCCACCTAATGCTTCTTTCTACTGAAGCTTTAGTTCCCACAAATATACTTGGATATTGATTCTCACACTAAACTGCAGCCTTGTTTGTGTATCTGAGAAGTTTGTGTTCTGAAAACTAGAAATACACCTTTTTTTTTTTTTTTTTTCCTAAGAGTAGAATGTTTTTTGGTTGCATATCAGCAGGGCATATAGTGATTACAGACAGAATTCTGAAATGTGTATGCCCTTTAGATGCCCTTAGAAGATGTATGTGATAATGAATCTCAGTGGCAGGTATACCACAGCCTTGTACTATACTATAACTGCTGTTTATGAGATCCTGCCAAGTTATTATTCTATACATATCAGAACAAATCAGACATCATATAAATCAAGTTCTGTTCTTTTAAGTGCAATAAACTTGAATTTAAATAACAGATGGCTTCAAATAGTTTTCTAAGATCAGATCTAAAGAATAATTAGAAGGAATAATCTGGTTAATACTGGCAAGATTTTAAAAATGTAAATGGACTTTCTCATGGAGTAGGAATTCATTTGAAAAATCTGCAAACAGATGAGATACTATATCTTGGAAAGCTTTAGGAGATCATAAATTTGTAAGGAGTTACAGTTTAAACAAAATAATGATTTTGCATGGACCCCAAATTTTTTTCATATCTCACCGATTAGGGGGAAAAATGATGACTAACATTTCCTTTTCATTCGTTAGTAAGAAGAAAAGTAAGTAGGCTCTTTTTGAGACTCAATTCCCTCTTGTAACGTAGGGAAAATCGTGCCTATGGTGTACAGAGATAACTCACCTTACAGAGATAACATTATACAGACAAATGTAGAAATTACATAGAACTAGACATATGCAAAATAACTGAGTGATTGATGAGAATGAGAATACAAGAGTAGAGGAAACTGTAGAAAATTATAAGAAATGGCAAAAAGTTTTCTATACCATCAGCCCTGTTCTTTGGTAAGCACCAGTTATGTAATTCAAATTCTGCATGTTTTCTCTGAGATATTCTATTGGGATATCAAACTCAAGATATACAACATGCATCTTCTTATCTTCTTCCTCTGCCTATCATGCCTTTTGTTTCTCCATTGCTTTTCTGGCAGCACCAGTTCACCCAAGCTTGATATCATAGCAGATCTTGAAAGCATCCATCCTTGCTTCCTAAATACAATCTCCAATTGCAATTTCCCCCCACTATGTTTTCCTAATTTTCTCACCCATTCCCTGTCTATTTATCCCCACTTCAGATCCCATAGTTAGATCTATTACCTATATTCAGGAAATTATTGTTTCTGCTTTTTTGTACAATTAACAGACCAGATAAAGTCTCTTAAGGCATGGTTGTGACCTTGTCATGCTACTATTCAAATATATTCAATTTCTATATTATGTCGCTTAGTTGTTTTGCTTTTTAAGCTGCTAGTAAGTGCCTTTCCTTATCCCACGTCTAAACTAAATCATTCCACCTCTCATTCTCTGAATTAAAACCATGTGTTACTTCTTCTAAATGTATTCATGCAATTTTCTCTGAAACAATTTCCTTCTTACTCTTATTACAGTTACTCAGCAGAATTTCGGTGAACAAATAGACATTTCTGCAATCACTGAGCTATCATAGTGTCATTTGACCAAAGTCAACCACTTATGTGCGTGTGACCCTGTAGCAGGCAGCAATCATGCTTTATCTGTCTAGCAGCAAAGCACTCACTTATTTAAGAGCAATCCCAGTGTGGAACCTGGTAGCAATCAATTCCTGCTATGGTAGCTCAAGAAGCTAAAAACACAGGTTTGGTGGTGTTTACCCCCATGAAATTTATTCAGGTTCCCATGTTTCTATAGGTTCCTATAGAACCTATAGGAGCTAACTCTCCTCTGAATTCTATAGTTCTCTATTTTTCTGATACAATCCTTGTTTACTTGTCAGATTAGTTTGTGTTTCATCTAATATAACAGATTAAGTGATAAAGAAAAAAGATCTGAGTGCAGAATCAGAGAAGGGTGTTAGTAGATGTGGTATTTGATGTGGGCCATGAAGGATTAACGTGTGCTTGGAGGAATACACACACACACACACACACACACACACATAAAATATTAATTACACATTAGTATAATCCTTTCAGTAGTAAGAATTACTGAATTGTTACTATATGCTATGACTTTCATTTTGCTTTTTAATTGCAAAATACCTCTTTAATATATAGCAGGCACTGTTGTTATCAAATTCTCACTTTGACATCATTTTTTGTTGTTGTCATTGTTGTTGTTTGGTTGGTTGGTTTTGGTTTTTTTTTGAGACAGAGCCTCACTCTGTCACCTAGGCTGGATTGCAGTGGCATGATCCCAGCTCACTGCAACCTTTGGTTCCTGAATTCAAGCCATTCTCCTGCCTCAGCCTCCTGAGTAGCTGGGACTACAGGCACATGTCAGCATGCCTGGCTAGACATCATTTCTACTAAAAGAATCCTGATTTTCTTTAGGATAGCAATGCACTATGCACTCAGCAATTTTTTTAAAAAATTGGTTTTCCAGGTTCCCATGCCACATTGTATAACCAGTGGGACTTAAGTAAGTCTCTTGAGTGGAGTACCCTTCTGAATGAAAATACAAAGTCTTAAAAAAGAGAGATTTTGGTTCATTCTCTCTTGTTTCTTTTTCAAACTCAGAAGCAATGCTTAGTGAGAAAGGAGCTGTCTTGAAACCAAGGAAGAAAGCTACATATCCAGAATGGTGGAGCAGAAAGCTGGAAGGAGCATGGTACATTAGTGATACCATAGAGCCAGTCTTCAGTGGCCCCCCTCTGACTTCCTATGATATGAGAAAATCAAGACACTTACACGGAAGGAAGAAATTGATTTAGGTATTGTGTTACATGTAGCCAAATGCAATCCTAATACTAACAAACTGATCTTAAATAACTTGCTTAAATAAATACTCCACTTTACAATAGGAAAGTCCAGATTTGAACCCAGGTGTTTTGCCTGTGGGGTCCATGTTTATAACCAATAATAAATCAGTTTATTCAAAATGAGATACATTAATCACTTTTCCAAAATTCTCAGCCATTCTAGCATAGCCAGTTGAAGCCTCTTAGAAGGCATTTTTTTCCCTCCCAGTAATAAAAAAATGTTTGTACTTTAAATATTTTGTGTGGGAATACTAAAATTCCATCAGGTTCTGAGAATTTTCAATACCAAGTATAACTATAAAATAATGAATCTTTTAAACCACCTGATAAAATTCAAAAATCCAAAGGAGCATGTCTGTTCAAAGCTTGCACCCAAGGAGACTCCATTCTTTTTTCTGCAATGCTTCTTTCCATTTCTCAAATCCCCTGAGCAGTCCTGCTTGAGAAGTGACTGTAGAATCAGCCTATTGGCCTCAGAAGAAATTGGTTTCATTATATCAAAGTGAAAATCAAATGACTATCTGCCTTATTTGCAGATTTGATTCCATATTGCTTTGAAGGGTTTTAAAAATCAGATTATTGATAACATAATGAAGATTTATTACAGTTTGACATAATAAAAATCACAGTATATCTGGCCTCATCTTCTCTACTTCCCAGCAAGTACCTAAACACCTTTTGTTCCAGCCACACCCTTCTCCCTCTCCTTGTCTCTCTCCCTATCCTTGCCCCTCTTCTTTCACTGTCTTCTTTTATGACCCCACCTGCCATGCTCTTTCCTCTCCTTAAGTGTCTTTCATCCATTCCATCCATACCATCTTGGTGAATCTCATTCAGTCTGCTTGGTGAAACCTTTCTAGTTTCTTCCTCGCCCCTATTTAGATCCATTGTCCTATGTTCTCCTAATACCTTCTCTATGTATATTTGGGTCTGCTGTTAAAGTTACTTATGTATGTTTTGCATCTCCTCCTGTTTTATAAGATCCCATAGAGCATCATAAAGTCAAGTAGGATGGAAGGTGAAAGGAGCTTGAAATTTTTTCCTATCCAACCCTTCATATTACAGATGAAGAAACTGAGGCTTGAAGAGGTTAAATAACTTGCTCAGGTTTTCACAGACGGCAGGAGTGAGGGCTTAATTCTTGGTTCCTCCAATTTCGGTAGTACTGCCACTATATCATATTTTGCATTCCACACAGAACCAAGCACAAAGGTATATTCAGAGCACATAGTCGCTTATTGTTGGTTAAATTTGATATTTAAGAATCAAATTGGCAACTGGGAAAATTAAAATTTTTAACAGTACTGAGTTTTGGGGAGTTGTGCACAAATGGGAGCTTTATACCTTGAAGAATAGAATAAAAATGGGTGCAAACACTTTGGAGAAAATGCAGTAGTAATTACTAAAAATGAAGGTGTTCATTTCTCAGTATCTGGAAATTTTATTCCTAGGTAATGAAACTCTAGGTAATGGTAACTCTAGGGAAACCCCTCAATAAGTACACAGAAAAGATAGGTACAAGAATGTTTACAGCTAAAATGTTTGTGGTTGCAGAATGCTAGATATCATCTAAATATGTATCAATAGGAAACAGGATAAATAATTGTGGTTTCTTAAAAATTTAATGTTATACAAGGTGAATAGAACTAGAAATAGAAATAGAACTCACATATCAATGTAAATAAATTCACCAAACATGATATTGAGTGAATCCAGCAAACTGATAAATAGTACATATGGTTTGATACCATTTTGATACCATTTATATAAATATTTAAACTAGGAAAGCAATATATATTACGTAGGGTAACATACATATGCAAAAAATATAAATATGTATATGAGGACAGTCATGCTCAAGTGCAGAAATCATTGGAGATAAGGACAGAGAAAGTTGATGAGGGATACTAATAGACCCCAGAGGGTAATCAATTATGTTAAATCTTTGTGATTGGTACATGCATGCTCATTGTATTATTCTTTATACCTCTTTCTACAAGTTAAACATTTCATAATAAGGTTTGAAAATTAATTTTAGAAACTGGCTATACCACTAGTTTGGAGGGCAGTTCTCTGAGTGATATCACAATAAAGAAATGTAAAACCAGTGAGGGGACTATTTTGCAGGTAACGGTAGTTACTTGGATTTATACTTTTTAAATGTTTATTAAAACAATCCACCCTATTTTCTTGTACTAATGTTTGTTTTATGCCCAATTAACTCTGAACAAAATAACTGCCTTAGCAAAATATGGACAGGGAAATACAGTGACATGCAAGAATTTTAAGAGCAAAACAGGCACATGTAGGGTGGCAACTGGTAAATCCTGGATTCTGCATGCAATAGACAGTATTCAAATGCTTTCTGTATCGTATTTTTTGTGACTAGTGTTGGCTATGCCCAGAAAATATCAGAGGCAAGGGAGATAATCCATTGATTGTGCTTTTTGGATTTCTTTATAAAATTTTAGTTACTAAGAGTATTATAAGTTTTTTAAGGTAAAAGAGAGTTCAGAGAGCGTCTAGTTTCTCCCGTTGGTTCACAAGGTAAGATGCCTAGATTCTATGAGGTCCAGTTATCTCTCAAAGTCACAAGGGGATTTAAGGGAAAGAGGACAGAGACAAGAACTGATGTGCCTTTTTCTTTTCCTACTTCATTGTGTGAGCTGAACACTCAGTAGTTACTGGTGAGTTGGAATTAGAACTCTACTCCCTTCCAACAAGTTGCACTGAGGTCTTTCAGGGGCAGATCTTTGCTATAAAATGGAAAAGGAGAGCTCCTGGGAATGTACTGAAAAGAAATGAAAACACAAGTGTGGAAAAAGACTTGTATACAAATGTTTATAGTAGCATGATTTGTCAAAGTCACAAACTAGAAATAACTCAAATATCTGTCAACTGGTGATTGGATCAAAACAATGTATTATATTGACAGAATGGAACATGGTTTAGCAATAGAAGCAAACTGAGACATGCTACCACAGAGTTGGACTTTCACATTATGTGATCTGAAAGAAACCACACACAAAAGATCACATATTGTATAATACAATTTATGTAAAATATCTAGAAGGGGCAAATCTACAGAGACAGAACGTAGACTAGTGTTCGCCTGGGGCGGGGTGTGAACAGCTGTTATTGTAAATAAGCATGAGGAATCTTTTTGAGGCAATGAAAATATTCTGATGTTAGCTTTTGGTGATGGTTATATAACCCTGTAAACTTCCTCAAAGTCATTCAGTTGTTCACTTAAGTGGGTGAATTTTATGATGTGCAAATTATACCTCAAAAAAAGCTATTTTGAAAAATGGTAAGGGAATAGCTTGTTCCTAAAAGACTTCAAGGTTATTTGACTCCATTTACTCTGCCAGGTACCTCGTTATCCCTTCCATAATACTTCTGTTCTCAACACCCAGAGTATCATAAACTTATGCCCCTCAGAACACATTATTCTGTAGCCAAAGTTAACATTATTTTTTGGAGATCTTAGTACATAGTGGGTGTTTTACTCATTTCACCCTTTTATTCCTCCCATAACCCTATCGGATAGACATTATTATTAACTCTATTTTAATAATAAGAAAAATGAATAATTTATTCAGTGTCATACAGCTGGCACAGAGTTAAGGAGAGACTTGAACCCTTGATTTCTGAGCTTTAACTCTCAACCACCATGCCCCTGCCTGCCCATTAGGTGTTCTATGACGGATTATTGGATTTAAAAAAAGATAAGTTTTTGTAGCAGTTTCTTAAACTATCTTTGCAACAGACAGTGGACACTTGGATGAAGAACTCTTTGTTTTACACTTAGGAAAATAACATGCTTATTACTTCCTATAATTTACTACTAAAGTGCTATGATAGAGTAGTGGTATAAAAATTTCCAAGGTTTTTGCACTGAGTTATTAAAGAACAGCAGAAAATTGCCTTTTGGCCACTGGCCATGAGCCTTATCAACAGAAGCATCCGTTATTTCCCTTTAACACATCTTTAATTTATTACGGCAGGTTTATGTAGTAGATTTTTATTGTTTTTTTATTTTTTTGGTTATTTTCAAAGACAGAATGCCAGTATGTGTTGCCATGGGCTTTATTTTCCTTGATTTTTTTTTCTTTTTAATTTAACTGGTGGAAAAAAATTTAATGGTTAAATGTCAACAAGAGGTAAAAACTATATTTAAATTAAATGATGGCTTTGGGAGTATAGAATGTAAAAATGCAAAGGACTGGGATTGGATTCAGGAACTTACATTAAAATCTGAAAGTTGTACTGACACTTTGAGAAACTTGCTTTTTGCATTAATTAAATGAGAATGATGCAAAGCACCTTACAGTGCTATTGTGAATATTAAAAGTCTATGAATTTACAGATATAGCTGTGTACAGAAAGTAGTTGTTCAATTAAGGTCTACTGAGGGTTTTTTTTTTTTAATTTTAGGTTATTTTATTTTATTTCATTGTCTTGTCAACACGCATTTTTTTAGGTGCTTTACTCCATACTGCTCCCTGGGGGTAAAAAGACTTATGAGGGAGGCAGAGTACTTGCCTAAAACAAATTGTACTCTAGGAGGGAAAAGAAGTAAGACATGAATAAAGACAAGTATTATTAAAGCAAAATCACCAATTCTGTTGAGAATTAAGAAGCAATCAAATGATCAAAAATGGAAAAATTACATGTTTCTGTGGGATTGAGAGGGCATCTATTTCAAAAGCATGACCAGAGAATATGAACAGAGATCCAAATGCTAAGAAGGAACCAACAATGAAAAGACTGGAGGGAAACAGCATTTCAGGAAGAAAGAACAGCTTGTGCAAAGGCTCTGAGCAGGGAACGACCTTGGTATGTTACAGGAGTTCAAAGAAAATCGTGGAAGCTGAAACACTGTAAGAACAATTAGAGAGGCAGGTAATACTTGATAAACCATAAAAAGAATTTCAAATTTTATTCGAAATAAAATGGGAAGTCACTGGGTGGTTTTTGAGGAATAGTATGATGTAGTACACATTTTAAGAAACGCTTTGAATTGGAAATAGCAAGATCAGAAACAAGGAGGACAGATAGGAAGTTGTTTCAGTACTAAACACAGGAAGAAATGGGACTCTCCACTGATGTCATACATTACAGGAGATGGAGAGAAGGGTTTAATCTATTTGGGATGAAGACAGCAGGGCTTGTTAAGGATTGGATGAGAGTGGAGATAGAAAAGTTGGAATCAAGACCAAGTCAGGGTTGCTGTGCCTGTGTTTCTGACTTGAGATATTGGACAGTGCCATCTACAGAGATGGGGACTGAAGGGAAGTTTGAAGGTAGAATTGACAGTTCTGTTTTGAACGGATAGTGTTTGCACTATCTCTGAGTCGTTCCATGGGACATAATTGGTATTGAGAGGGATGAGACACTTGGAATGCTATTGGAGGTATAAATCTGGAGTCATTACAATAAAAATGGTAATGGCCATAGGCACATTGTTGGGGAAGTTTCATTCTTCTAACAATAAAAAAAAAAATCAGAATCCTTGGATTCATTTCCTTATAATATACCATATTAATTAACTTATAGTATCTACTGTATCTGGTCCCAGCAGAGGGGTTAATATAAATTTCCAGTGGGCTTCTGAATATGTTATATTCTAGAGGACGGGGCAATAAAATTTGCTGCTTCTGATTCCATTTTATTTAATTTAAATAAACTTGTCAGGATTAACAATAGCTTTTAAAACGTTATAGGTCCTTGGAATCACTTGGTTTGGGATTATGAATAATACTATTAAACTGCTGGATGTTGACTTTATACTAAATTTTGTACACGTAGATGCTCTTATTATCCTGTATACAACTAAGGACCTACTATGTGCCATGCATTGTTACAAGCACTGGGGAAAAGATCATGTCTCTTCCCACGAAGTGAGTCTAATTGGGAGGAAACAGACATGTGAATAAATAATTACTATGAAATATGAAGCATCCCGTATTCTAGGATGATAGCAAAGACAAGAAACTGATAAACATCTAAAGGTTAGAAAAGATTTCACGGAAAACCTGATATTTAAGCTGAATCATGATAGATGAGCAGAAATTGCTAGAAAAACAAGGTAGAAGAGAATATTCCATAAACAGGACATCTGTAAGGCAGAGAAAGTGAAATATCATAAAAAATTTCTGGTGACTAAATTGATTATTGAATGTAGCACTTAGTATAAGACCTGACACTTAATAAATATCTGTTGAATGAATGAGCGAATTAGTGAATAAATGAGCCGAACAATTTTGCTTACTCAGTGCAATTTACTGGGCCCCAGTTTCTGGGCAAAGGAAGTAGGAGATGACTCCTTGTGCATAGATTGCATGTTGTCAAAATGAGATACAAAATATATACTTGCATATGAAATTCCTAGAGACAATATCAACAAGTACAGGATAATGTAGTAAAAGTATATGTGTTTGTGTATTTGCAAGGATTGAGAGAGAGATAGAGAACCAGGGAAGAAGGAGAGAGAAAGGAAGGGAAGGAAGACACAAAATAAATTTTAAAAAGCATCTTGAGAGAAATTGCATAAAAGCATTAAAGGAAATTGCTCTAAAGTGACACGGAGTATAAGCTACTCAACAGAAACTAGGAACTATTGAGATCAGGAAGGGACAACAGTACCTGAATATTAGTTTTAGCTCAAAGAGCAAAAAAATAGTCAAAGTTGAGAATAGAAAGTCAAAACAAGAGACCCAATTAACTAAGGAAGAAGAGGACACAGTGTCTTACACTTGAACAAGGACAATTATTAGGGACTGGGAAACAGCCAATAGAAGAATAGGACACAGGAACAAATTAGGAGTTAATCCTATTTAATTTCAGTCCCGATCCAGGTTGGGCTTTAAAGGGACAGGTTTTAGCTTTCTGCACCAATGAGTTCGTATCTTTAAGGTATCATTGATTCCTGCCACAAGTGATTGGCTAAGCACAGCTAAGAGAAGAGAAGCTTTATTTCAAAAGCAACAAAACAAATAGCAAAAAGAAACAACTGAGGTCAGAGTTGGAAAATTCTGCTAAAATTCATTTGCAAGAGGTAATCATTCACTTGAGGTAAGAGTAAGCAAGTTCAATGGCAATGCTTATTATGTTTGAAGAGGAAGTTAAAGCTCCTTATTCTTTAAGGATGTCACTTTCTTTGTTGAAAGCCATTCACACAGAATGCTCTATAAGGTTTCAATTAAATTCAAATAGGATTAAATACAAAATTATTTATTTTCTTACTGAAAGAATTAATACATAAAGCTTTTTTGTAAACTGGCAAAATGAATGTTGTCACTCGTTTATCCAGTTTGTTTTTGTGTGAAAGTGGATGGTGCAACATTTAATTCCTGGAATTCATATAATCAGAATTCTGTAACTATAAACGTTGTTGTCTATAGTTCTTATAACTTTGATTCCACTGTGTTCTTTAGAGTCAGTGCTTCAAAGGAATATTTCACAATGGTAGTTCTGATAGTCTAAACTTATTCAGGTTAACACATTTTTGTATCGTATACATGCTGATCAATTTATGCTATAATTGACAACTTCTTTAATTGTACATTTATAAGAAATGATTCTCATTCCTTAGCATTGTACTAATCAAATATTCCATGATGCCTCTGCTGCAATTATGATTATTTTTCAAAAAGTAAATTTGCTCGTGAACACTACTGCACATTTAAATTATCTATTAGATGATTTATTTAATGTTAATAGCAGTCCTCATATAATTAGATATACTAGCCTAAAGAGGAAGGTATGCTTTTGCTTATGAAGTCTCAATACAGTGTTTTTTAATGAGTTCTCCTACACTAATGAAGGGGAAACTTGTTAATAATGTTAGTTGCAGTGTTAAGATTCTACTTAAGCAGGCCTTGGAGCTCATCTCAATTTCTATTGACAAGCTGGTGGTAGTCCTGAAAAAATGTGAAATTGACATTCTTAGGTGGTTTTTATATCATCTTCCCCATTGAATAAGTCATTTGGCTAATAATGCTTATCACAATTATCCCAGTCTGTGACCCTCTTTGATAATCTCTCTACCTGCATGGCCTTGTATACAATATTCCCCCTTCTCGGAGTGCTCTTCCTTTTTGTACTGGAAAATTCTCATTCTTTGAGACCTAATGTGAGTCTCACCTCCTTTGGGAAACCTTCCTTGATAAACCTTCAGACCCACTGTCAACAGAATTAAGCCTTTCCTAATCTGCATTCCATAGCACCATATACCTTTCTCTATACTGCTAATGATGTTGTTAGGGAACTGTGTGTTTGAAAGTTTTCTTCCCCCTCTAGATGGTGGAGTTCTTGAAAGAAATAACCTTATTGTGTTCTTTCTTGTATACTGATACCTAACACAAGTTCTGATGCATAGTAGGTATTCCATAAATATTAGTAGAGTAAAATCTATTGAAAAGAAAATCTCAAATAGATACTTAAAACTTGATTATTTTTATATTTTCATGCATTTATATCTTGCCTGCCAGTGTAGTCATAAGTTCAGTAAGTATGGAAACTATGTATGTTTTTCTGTATCCTCTTGGGAGTATACAAAACAGTATTTGTTAACATCGTAGATAATTAAATGCTATATATTAATTGTCAGTATAGTAGACATAAAGTCATTATTATGTGCGTTGTTTTACACAGACGTAGCACTTATTAAATTATTAAGATGTTAGGTTTGTTTTTTGCTTTTGCAAGACTGAGGAAGCTTAGTATATATTTGTGATAACTTAAATACCAAAGAAGGCAAAGATACTTTTCTCTCAATAGATGCAGTGTTTTCATTTCTGGACATGCACTGGGCTAGAGCCCACTGCCCTGAATGGAGAGTCATGGCCCAGCAGCATTTACCACAAGGTGACTGAAGTGCCCTGGGGCCTTGAGTGAACATCTAGGGTAGCCAGATGGTACTCACCATGGGCCTGGGGCCTAGGGAAGAGACCCCTCTGCTTGTGGAAAGGACAGAGAAGAGTAGGAAGGGCTTTGTTTTGTGACTTGAGTGCCAGCTCAGCCATAGTAGAATAGAGCACCAGGTAGATTCCTGAAGTTTCTGACTCCAGGCCTTGGCTCCTGGATGTCATTTCTGGACCTACCTGGGACCAGTGGGACTTGCCACCCTGAAGGGAAGGAAACAAGCCTGGCTGGACTTGCCACAGGCTGATTACGGAGCCCTAAAGAAATGAGTGAACACAGGTGGGTAGCCAGGCAGTGGTTACTGTGGGCCTTGGGCAAACTAAATAAGGCACCAGTGCTGTACTGTCCTTGGGTCTGACTCAGTAAAGTCTAACTGGTGGTAGCCCCAGAGGTGCTTGTGTCACACCACCCCCAGCTCCAGGCAGCTCAACACACAAAGAGTGACTCTGTTTGCTTCAGAGAAAGTTAAGGGAAGAGAAGAAGAGCCTCCACCTGGTAATCCAGAGAATTCTTCCAGAAATTATCTGAGACCACCAAGGCAGTACCTCCATTAATCTGCAAGAGCCACAGCATTACTGGACTTGGGATGCCCCCTAATGCAGATATGGCTGCAGTGACCAAAAACTTAGATCACAACACCAAGGTCTCTTTGAATACCTTGAAATCCTTTCCCTGAAGGACAGGTACAAACAAGCCAACTGCAGAGACTACAATAAATATCTAACTGTTGAATGCCCAGACAGAAATGAATACCCATAAGAATCAAGACCATCAAAGAAAACGTGACCTCACTAAACAAACTAAATAAGGCACCAGTTACCAACACTGGAAAGAGAGATTATGTGTCCTTTCAGATGACAATTTCAAGATAGCTGTCTTGAGGAAACACAACTTAATTCAAGATAACCCAGAGAAGGAATTCAGAAATCTATTAGATAAATTTAACAAAGATATTGAAATAATTAACTAGAATCAAGCAGAAATTGTTGAGTTGAAAAATGCAATTGACATACTAAAGAATGCATCAGACTTTCTTAACAGCAGAATTGATCAAGCAGAGGAAAGAATTAGTGAGCCTGAACACAGGCTATTTGAAAATATTCAGTCATAGGACAAAAAATCAAAAAGAATTAAAAAAGAACAAAGCATGCCTATGAAGCCTCAAAAGGGCAAATCTGAGTTATTGGTCTTAAAGAGGAGATAGAGAGCTACAGGTAGAAATTTGATTCAAATGGATGATAACAGAGGACTTCCCAAACTAGCAAAAGATATTATTCAAGTACAAGAAGCTTATAGAACATCCAGCAGAATTTACTCAAATAACACTACTTCAAAACATTTAATAATCAAACTCCCAATGGTCAAGGATAAAGGTAGGATTCTAAAAGCAACAAGAGAACAGAAACAAATAACATACAATAGATCTCCAATATGTATGGCATCAGACTTCTCAGTGGAAACCTTATAAGACAGGAGAGATTGGCATGACATGTTTAAAGTGCTGAAGGAAATTCATCCCAGAATAGCAAATCTGGTGAAAATACCTTTCAATCATTAAGGAAAAATAAAGACCTTCCCAGAAAAACAAAAGCTGAGGAATGTTATCAACATCATACATGTCATATAAGAAAGGCTAAAGGGAGTTCTTCAATCTGAAAGAAAAGTATGTTAATGAGAAAATATCATGTGAGGTTACAAAGTCACTGGTAATAGTAAGTGCACAGAAAAACATGAAGAACACAGAATATTATATCACTGTAATCATCATGTGTAAACTACAAAAGCACTAAAGGATAAACCTATCAAATAATATAACTGCAGCAACCTTTTAAGACACAATACAATAAGATATAAGTAAAAATAACAAAAAGTTTTAAAAGAGGAGGAATTAAAATACATAATTTTTATTAGTTTTCTCTTTGCCTGTTTGCTTATGCCGTCAGTATTAACAAGTTTAAAATAACACCGTCTAAGGTATTATTTGCAAGTCTCATGGTAACCTCAATCAAAAAACTTGCAACAGAAGCACTAAAAATTAAAAGCAAGAAATTAAAACATACCACCAGAGAAAAACACCTTCACTAAAAAAAAAGACAGAAAGAAAGGAAAAAAGGAAGAGAAAACCAAAAAAACAACCGGAAAACACATAACAAAATGGCAGGGGTAAGTCTCTACTTATCAATGATAACATTGAATGTAAATTGATTAAATTATCTAATCAAAAGACAGAGTAGCCAACTGGATTAAAGCAAAACAAAACAAGACCCAGTGATCTGTTGTCTACAAGAAACACACTTCACCTGTAAAGATACACACAGATTGAAAAAAAGGAATGTAAAAAGATGTTTCATGCAAATGGAAACCAAAAAAGAGCAGAATTAGCTATACTTAGACAAAATAGATTTCAAGACAAAAACTATAAAAAGAACAAAGAAGGTCATTATATAATGATAAAGAGATCAATTCAGCAAGGGAACATAACAAATATGTGTGTGTATATATATACAACTCTGGAGCACCCAGATATATAAAGCAACTGTTATTAGAGCTAAAAATGGCAGATATCCCCAATACAATAATGTAATAGCTGGAGACTTCAGCACTCAATTTAACATTGGACTGATCATCTAGACAGAAAGTCAACAAAGAAACATCAAACTTAATCTGCCATAGACTAAATGAACCTTGGATATTTACAGAACATTATATCCACCAGCTGCAGAATACACATTCTTCTTCTAAGCACATGGATTCTCAAGTATAGACCATATGTTAGGCCACAAAGTGCATCTGTAAAAATTCAAAACAGTTGAAATTATATCAAGTATCTTCTTTGACCACAATAGAATAAAAGTAAAAATCAGTAACAGGAGGTATTTTGGAAACTATACAAACACATAGAAATTAAGCAACAGGCTTCTGAATGACCAGTGTGTCAATAAAGAAATTAAGAAGGAAATTTAAAAAATTTTTTGAAACAAATGATAGTGAAAACACAACATGTAAAAACCTATGAAATATAGCAAAAGCAGTCTTAAGAGGAAAATTAATGGCTATAAGTGCCCACATCAAGAAAGTAGAAAAATTTCAAATAAACAATCTAACAACACATCTTAAGAGCTAGAAAAGCAAGAGCAAACCAAACCCAAAGTTAGTAGAAGAAAAGAAGTAATAAAGATTGGAGCAGAAATAAAATAAATGGAAACAAAGAAAACAATACAAAATATCAATGAAACATCAACTTTGTATCTTGAAAACATAAAGAAAATTGGCAGAACTTTAGCCAGACTAATGAAGCAAAAAAGAGAGAAATTCAAATAAATAAAATCAGAGATGAAAAATGAGTCATTAAAACTGGTGCTTCAGAAATTCAAAGGATCACTAGAGGCTACTATGAGCAACTATATACCAGTAAATTGGAAAACCTAAAATAAGCAGGTAAGTTCATAGACACATATATCCTATTAGATTGAACCACAAAGAAATTCAAAACCTGAACAGACCAATTACAAGTACCAAGATCAAAGGGGTAATAAAAAGTCTCTGAGAAAAAAACCCAGTACCCACTGACTTCACTGCTGAATTCTATCAAACATTTGAAGAAGAATTAACACCAGTCCTACTCAAACTATTCTGAAAAATTAGGAGGAGGGAATACTTCCAAACTCATTATGTGAGTTGCAGGATACAAAATCAATATAAAAATCCACAGTATTTCTATATGTCAACAGTGAGCAATCTGAAAAAGAAATCCAGAAAATAATCCCATTAACAATAGTTGCAAATAAAATAAAATACCTAGGAGTTAACCAAGGAAGTGAAAGATCTCTACAATGAAAATCATAAAACACTGATGCAAGAAATTGAAGAGAACATTAAAAAATTGAAATATATTCCATGTTCATAGATTGGAAAAAATCAATATTATTAAAATGTCCATACTACCTAAAGCAATCCATGGATTTGATGCAATTCCTATCAAAATAACTTAATGGAAATCTTCACAGACATAGAAAAAACTATCCTAAAATTTATGTGGAACCACAAAAGACCCAGAATAGCCAAAGCAATCGTGAGGAGAAGAAAAAAAAAAAAAAACTGGAGGAATCACATTACCTGACTGTAAATTATACTTCAGAGCTATAGTAATAAAAACA
This sequence comes from Colobus angolensis palliatus, assembly GCF_000951035.1. Lineage (NCBI taxonomy): Eukaryota > Metazoa > Chordata > Mammalia > Primates > Cercopithecidae > Colobus > Colobus angolensis. The sequence continues at coordinate 7,712,348 of NW_012114555.1, forward strand.
GTAAAGTACTGGCATAAAAACAGACAGATAGAGCAATGGAACAGAAAAGAGAATCCAGAAACAAACTTATACATCTACACTGAATTCATTTTTTGACAAAGGATTCAAGAACATACACTGATGAAAAGAGAGCCTCTTCCATAAATGGTGCTGGGAAAACTGGACTTCCATATGCAGAAGAATGAAACTAGACCTCTATCTCACACCATATACAGCAATCAAATAAAAATGGATTAAATGCTTAAATCTGAGACTTCAAACTATGAAACTACTAAGATAAAATATTGAGAAAAATTTCCAGGACATTAGAACAGGCAAAGATTTCTTGTGGAATATCCCACAAGCACAGACAAAGAAAGCAAAAATGGACAAATGGGATCATATCAAATTAAAATGTTTCTGCACAGCAAAGAAAACAATCAACCAGGTGAAAGGACATCCTACAGAATGGGGAAAAGTACTTGCAACCTGCATCAGACAAAGGATTAATAATCAGAATATATAAGGAGCTCAAACAACTCCGTAAGAAGAAAATCTGATAATACACCTTAAAAGTGGGCAAAAGATTTGAGTATACATTTCTCAAAAGAAGAGGTATAATTACCAAACAGATACATGAAAAGGTGCTCAACATCACCGGTCATCAGAGGAATGCAAATCAAAACTACAATGAGTTATCGTCTCACCCCAGTTAAAATGGTTTTTATCTAAAAGACATTCAATAACAAATGCTGGCAAGGATATGGAGAAAAGGGAACACTATTGGTAGGAATGTAAATTAGTACAACCCCTATGGAAAACAGTTTGATGATTCCTCAAAAAAAA
>NW_012114555.1:7713838-7715499 GCF_000951035.1 Colobus angolensis palliatus
AAAAAAAAAAAAAAAAATTAAAACAATTTAACTCATGAAGATACAGAGTAGAATAATGCTTACAAGAGTCCAAGAAGGGTACTGGGGCTGGGGAGAATAGGGATGATTAATAGATACAATAATATCATTCTATAGAGTGAATAAGGTCTAGTATTTGATAGCACAACAGGGTGGCTACAGTCAACACTAATTTGTACATTTTGAAATGACTAAGAGTGTAATTGAATTGTACATAACACAAAGGAAGGATAAAAGCTTGAGGTTAGAGATATCTCATTTACCCTAATGTGATTATTTCATACCACATGCCTGCATACATATCTCATGTATTCCATATATGTAATGTACTTACAAAAGAGATGCCATTTCTCAATGTGGTCACAATTGACTCATACATACTTCAACATTTGGTGAAAATTTGGCAACACTTCATCAATTCATCACCAGAAGTCATTAGGGATTCTTTTTAGATTTCAGTTACACCATCAAATCCCTTTCATTTAACTCTGCACAATTATGCATATATTAATTGAACATTTGCTAAATGTTATGCATTGGGCAAGTTGCTGTTAGATATAATGGAAATATTTTGAGGACGTGGACAAGCAGACTAGAATTCTGTTTCTGGTTATTTCTCTTATCTTTTAAGTGATTGAGAATGTATTACTTCTTTGACACCAGATTTTTAATCTTGTGACAGGGATATGAATCTCAATCACATAGAAGGTTATTTAACAAAAACAGGAGTGGTATAGTGTTTGGTATCTAGTTGCCTCTCAACAAACATTAAACTTCTGATTCACTTAAATGAAGTGCCCCTTTTCACCGTGTCACCATTTATACAGCAGAAGAAGGAAGCATGAAGGACTCCTTTAGAAGGCAGGTGCCAGCTACAAACAAGGGGACTCTAGGTTATTTTCCAGATGTCCTTATTTTAACAGCATTATTATGTGTTGTATTTTCAGGGGAGAATGTGTGCCAGGGCAGTATTATAATTCAGTTTCAATTACAGTAACTGTTATGCATTGTAGGCTAGCCAAAAGTTGGCAGGTAGCCTGTCCACAAGCCCTGGACTTAATAGGAGTAATGGCTTTGCAAGCCCACTTCAGCTCCTCATTACTGTCTCCTTCTGATTTAGTGGCGGCCTTCTCCCCTGAGGCTGGGTGTTGATACCATCTCCTCAGCTGGCTCAGGTTTCTGGGAAGATGTTCATTCTGCCTTACAACTGCCAGAAATCTATTTCTTATATTTTCTGTTGAGTACAGTGGGACAAAACGTAGTTCCTCATTTCCATCCTTCCTTCCCTTCCCTTCCCTTCCCTTTCCTTCCTTCCTTCTTTCCCTCTGTCCCTCCCTCCCTTCTTCCTTTCTTCCTTCCTTCCTTTCTCCTTTCTTCCTTCCCTCCCTCTTTTTCTCTTTACCTCCTTTTCTTCCTCCCTCCCTCCTTTCCTTTCCTTTCTTCTTCCTTCCTTCCTTCATTTTCCTTCCTTCCCTCCTTCCTTTCTTCCCTCTGTCCCTTCCTCCCTCCACCCATCCTTTCTTCCTTCCTTCCTTTCTCCTTTCTTCCTTCCCTTCCTTCCCTTCTTTTCCTCCTTCCCTCCTTTTCTCCCTCCCTCCTTCCTTCCTCCCCTCCCTTCCTTTCCTCCTTCCCTCCTTTCAAAA
>NW_012114555.1:7716075-7730936 GCF_000951035.1 Colobus angolensis palliatus
CATACTCCTTTTTATTCTTCTCCCTTCTTCTCCCTCTTCCTCCTCCTCCTACCCCTCCATCTTCCATGTTGTATTGCTACCCGCTTAATGAATCCTTTGGCCAAAAGCCCTGTTCATCTTGTCTACAGTTTAATATTTTATTCCATTTTTCTTACCAGTTCTATCTTGTAGCACACTTAGAAGTCTTCTCTATGACCTGTATTTACATCTTCCCAATGTTTGTAGATGCTTACATTCCGTGGTTGTCACTTAGCCACGTAATAGGCATTTATCTCCTTTAATCTAGCCTCATAAATCAAAACTTTCTTTTCCCTACTCATCTTTTTATCATTCTCTAAATGGTTTTTAATTTGTCTGTGTCTTTCTGGAATGGAAGTGCCTCAAACTAAATGTAGGATTCGAGGCTGAAACCTTGCTGACTGCATGTTGCCATTCTTTCATTCTGAACAAACATTTCATAACAAATAACTATAATATGCCTCTTTATCTTGCCAGTTCATTACTTTGCAAATATAAGCAGAATAAGTTCTTACTGAGGTCTTTTGAAGTAGATGAAAAAAATGCATTTTTTCTAGAACTCAGAAGGTCAAAGTTTAAACTCAGATTTACCACAATTCATGACCTTCCAGCTTAAATTCTGTATGACTAACTCTCGTTTTTTTTTTTTGTTTGTTTGTTTTTTGAGACAAAGTCTTGCTCTGTTGCCCAGGCTAGAGTATGGTGGCACCATCTCAGTTCGTTGCAATCTCTCGAGTTCAAGCAATTTTCCTGCCTCAGCCTCAAGAGTATCTGGGATTACAGGCACACACCACCACGCCCAGCTAATTTTTGTCTCTTTAGTACAGACAGGGCTTTACCACGTTGGCCAGGCTGGTCTCAAATCCCTGGCCTCAAGTGATCCACCCGCCTTGGCCTCCCAAAGTGCTGAGATTACAGGCATGAGGCACCGCTTCCAGCCTAGGAATAAATACTGTCATATCTCACATACAGGACCTAGACTGGGGCCAGGCAAGCCAAGCTCACGGGACACTTGCACAATCCTGAGAATGAGCACCACCTTACATTTTGCATCTAAGATGCCTCACTAAAACAATATAGTAGGTATAAAAATGCTTTAAAAAATGCAAACACGTAGACAAATGTAAGATCTCACCATCATTCTTCACCAGTTCTACCCAACACAATTTATTAGCAACAGAATGATTATACACTTGGAGCTCACCTATGCCAAACCCTTCTCCATAGTTTCCTTGACTCACTCTTTCAAGTTTCTGGGTGCCCGAGTATGCTAGCCTCTACTTAGCCAGGCACCTTCAGGCCAGAACACCTAAATTGGTAAACCATTCAATCACAGAGATTGTTTCCTCATCGTGCCATCAAAATGTAATTATTTAAATGCCTGTTCCCTCCCAACTCTGCTTATCTGCTTCCTTGAAGATAACTTGCTTATCAGATGAAATTGTGTTTGCTGTTGTGTCTGTAATGAAGTACTGGTTTAATGTGTAATCCATTTCAGATCACAAATTTACAGTTCCAATAAGGTTAACTGTAGAAATGATGCTTTTGTCTCTAAGCGCTCTAATGCATGGTTTAGAAAACTTTTCTGATGATGAACTACAGTAAGAAGTGCCTTTTTTATCATAACCAGGAACATACAGAAAAACACAAATATAACTGAAAATGATTTCACAAAATAGTGCCTTTTCTACCTGCAAAACACTCACTGATTCTATCCTGTTCTTTTTTATTCCGTACTGCTAATCATGAACTCATCAAGTTGATTGTGCTATCCATTAGTGGAACACAACCAGTTCTGAAAAACAAAAACACACCCTAAAGGATTCTGTTGTAGTGGAACTTAGCTGATTGTTGTGGAAAAGTTTTCGACTGATGTATGTGTGGATCTGTGTGTGTGTCTTGTGTGCATCGCTGTAGGGTGGTCAGGAGAATATATTGGATGGACTTGACTATAGGTGGAAAGAAGTTCACCTTCACAAAGGGAGGACTATCCAGTGTGCATAAATATTTAACAGGCTACTAGGTGATTCAAATTGCTGAGGAATTCAGCAAGATGTCATGGGCCTAGACATATATAAAAGTGGAACATCCAGGAGAAGGCAGCCTCCAGAGATGCAGAGTGGCGGTGTCATTAGAGGAGTTTTTAAGAAAAGAATCCGGGTAATTGTGAGGCAGGTACTAGGAGTAAACTATGGATTTAGACATTAGGGGAAAACTAGTTATAAGAACTGCAGCAGAAGTTCACAAAAGGCTGCAGGCAAGGTTCACTTCATGTATAGCATGTGTCTGTTGATTTGTTATTCCTTAAGTCCATTCTGACAGCAGATATGATTTGTCCAAGTACCTGTCAATTACAACCAAATGATCAAAGCTGTAAGCAAAGCCGGCATGATCAAGCAGTGCCTGGTAGACCTTGGGAAGCAGACAGGTCTTGATCCCTTTAGATTTATATTTTCCATTTTCCTCTGCCTGTGAATAGAGTGGGCCCTAAGTACCAGGCTAGAATTTGTACCTCCTTGAATGTATTTTAGCACTTTTTTCTCCAACTTATTTCATAAGTTCTCTCTTTAAATTGCCCTGATAGATCATCAGCTTAGAGTTGTTCCTGGTTCTTCACAGGTGTGTACAACCATTATCAATTTAGTAAAATTCTAGCATTCAAAATTTTTAACAGGAGGGATTATGTTGAGTTTTTTTCACAGCTTGTTTATAGCCTAACTATAATTCCCTTTCAAACAATCTCTCATTGAAAGACTCTTCATGTTTCTAATGCCCAGGAAAAATATAAACCCAACAAGGTGTTTACTAACCTTGTAAAATTGCAGGATTACACTCATGAAGAGAAAAATAAGCTTTTCTTCATGCTCATCCTCTTTAACAAATGAATCCTAAGTTCATGTATAAACTTGTAGTTAATAAGACACATATCAAAAAGCACTCCAAAAACCCCAGGATTTTAGGAAGAAAAAAACACAAGTAGTGTGTCATTTTCACTTCCACATTTGGTGGTACAGTAGTGGCACAGTACTTATATACACAATGCATAACCCTCAAAAAGTATAAAAGCAAATAACTGATAAAATATATAGAAAAATGACCTTTTCAAAATCCCATTTCAAACATTCAAAGTCAGTGGCTTAAGTGAATAGTGAATCTATGATACCTTTTTCAAATAGAGTAGAACTGTAGAGGTTCTTTCTACCTTGAGTAGCAAGAAATTAATTATTAGGATTGCCTTGACTCACAATGATGCTGTGAACTTCCAATTATTCCAGGTAATGTGAGCAAGGACTGTACATAATTGAAATTTAATGATAACACAAAAGGCTTATTCTAACCATTAATTTCGATCTTTTTCCCTAGCAAACCTTTACATGAGCTAATGAGAATAGCTAAGTTGCTTGTGTGTCATTTTACCCGTCTTTTTTTTAAATGTCTCCGTCTTTGGTAAAGCTGTTTACAAGAAGTAAAGCAATGATCATCAAAGTGTGATTTGAAGAGGTTTGGAAAGTTTGAGCCTGAGGGCAGCCAGGTGTCAGCTAGAGCAGGCAGGGAAGGATGATTTATAAATCGGATTTAAAGACAGTTCCTGTATTAGTCTGTTTTCACGCTGCTGGTAAAGACATGTCCAAGACTGGGCAGTTTACAAAATAAAGCGGTTTATTGGACTTACAACTCCACATGGCTGGGGAGGCCTCACAATCAGGGTGGAAGTTAAAAGACACGTCTCACATGGCAGCAGATGAGAAGAGAGCTTGTGCAGGAAGACTCCCGTTTTTAAAACCATCAAATCTCCTGGGACTTATTCACTATCATGAGAACAGCATGGGAAGAACCTTCTCCCATGGCTCAGTTACCTCCCACCGGGTTCCTCCCACAACACGTGGGAATTGAAGATAAGATTTGGGTGGGGACACAGCCAAACTATCTCAGTTCTCAAAGGAGGATCTCCAAAATGTTTCTGCAAGACCAGCACCATTGTAACCATAATATAGCTTCTCAATGATTTCTTGGTAAATATGCACATTGTCTAATTTTTATAGTCACACATTGTCACCTTATGTGTATAATAGGAGTTAGTGTTTGCTTGTGTACCAGGTTGTCAACATTGTTAACAAACAACCCCTCAAAAAATCCTTGTTTTATTTAAATAGATATTTCCTCATTTGATTTCCTCCACAAATTGTTACCTTTTATTCTAAAAAAGACCCATGTAGAAATGATTAAAGATGTGTTTTGGACACAGAATAGTAAGCATATTTTAACAATTTCATATTAGTTAATAAAAACGATTTGTATGTTCATTAATCAAAACGTGCTGATTGACTTTATGTTAAAATCATTAAGGATTTAAAATAGGAAAAGGGGATAGTTGGCATGTAAGTTGAGAGTTTGATCAAATCCAGGATACTGTAAAAACTATTTGAAATACCTGATACTCCATACCAGATGCCAAGTTTTCCCTTTGCTAATGACAAGCATTTATATCCCACAGGAACACTAAACCATCTTGTAAGTATCTCTTCAATGACCACCTAAGAAATGTGAAGGCCAGAGCAGCTCATAAGAACAAACTGATGTTATCTTTGAGAATACCATACCGGGCATTTTAGGGTACCTAAAGAAATGGAATATATATTACAAAACCCTGAGCCGGTTATTCTCAGCACAGAAGCTGACTTCTGTAAACTTGGTTTAATAATGGGGCAGGCTGTGTCAATCAGTAGGGTGGTAGCAAGTCAATAATTATTTCAAGACAGTGATTTTCAATGTTCAATACAGTAAACAGTTAATATAGAAAATAAAACACGAGGAAGGAGCATCATTTAGCACATTGGTGATTCGCTGGATTGTCCTGGAACGTTCTGCGTTGTCTTAAAATAACTCTGGATTTTCCACTTGAACTAGCTAGCTATTTTGTGGTTAAGCTTCTGTACTTGCTATCAAACTGACTCTCAACATAGGTTTCACACATTAGTGCCAACCAGCTTCAAGTTCCCAGGTTGCCAGTGGTCTCACTTTTCATGCACAAAGGTGACAAATGAAAATCTGTTATACCGTGGTGTTAACGATGAAAGTTTTCTACCATTTGAGTTATTTTCAGGACACCTGGACTGCTTAATGTGAAAAATTAAATCTTTAATGGTTGAATTATAGGCATGGTGGCTTTTGTTGGAGGGTTATGCTTTTGTCTTAGATCTTCCTTTACCCTCCAGATAGCATGCCATTCATTTTTTTCTTTCTTTATTTTCCTTTCCATTCCTCCTTCATTTCCTGTGACATTTACTGATCAACTAATATTTTTCAGGCACATGGATAAGTACTGAGGAGAGAAACATAGATCAGATATGGCCCCTCCTCCCAGGATCCATAGTTTTGTACAGGATGTAGTATGTCAGTCTGCTTATAAATCTTGAAAGGATCATAGTTGAATATAGGTACAAAGCAGAAAGAAGAAGGGGTTAATCTTGTCTTTGGAAGATGGAGTCATGAAAGACTCCACCCAAGTGGAAGGATTTAAGCTTATTCTTAAATGATGGGTAAGAACTTCTCAGAAGGAAAAGGAAGCAGTTGGAGGAATCACCCTGGCATGTGGGTTACAGCAGTAGTTTCTCATTACCTGAACACAGAGCGTGAGCACAGGCTGTCAGGAGATGAGGATGGAGAGTTCCTTGGGAAGTTGGTAGGGGTTTTGAATGCCTTGCCATGACTTTCGGATTTCATTCTGCAAAATGAAAAATACCAGCAAAATACCACTGAAGATTGAAGCTGGGGAATTACGTGTTCCTTTCACTTTGACAACAAGGTATACAGTGGGTAGACCAGAAGGGAAGAGAGGCTTAACAGAATCATGACAGTCATACGTTGAGTGGATGCCATAAATCAGACATGGCCCTAGATTCTGGGTATACTTTGGGAGCAAAATAACCATAACACCCACCTTGTACTAATTATGACAATAACAATAGTATTTATTTAATGTCGATTTGGTACTGTCTGGGAACTTGATATATTTTAAAGACAGTTGACCCTTAAATAATGCAGAGGTATGGGCACTGGCCCCCCACAGTTGAAAATCTGTGTATAACTTTTAACTGTCCAAAAATTGAGATATTGATAGCCTACTGTTGACGAGAGGCTGGACCGATTACAGTTGATTAACACATATGTTGTATATGTATTATATGCTGAATTCTTACAATAAAGCAAGCTAGGAAAAAGAAAATATTAAGAAAATCATAAAGAAGAGAGACTATACTTACCATTTATTAAGTGGAAGTAGATCGTCATAAAGGCTTTCATCTTTGTCATCTTCACATTGAGTAGGCTGAGGAGGAGGAGGAAGAGAAGTTGGTCTTGCTGTCTCAGAGGTGGCAGAGACAGAAAGAAGTCTGTGTAAGTTGGTCTGTGGGGCTCTAACCTTTGTCGTTCAAGGGTCAACTGTATTTCAACGTAACAACTCTAAGATATTACTACTATCTGTGTTGTATAGGTAATGTAACTGAGGCTGAGAGATGGTATTTACCCAAAGGTGTGTAGCCAGTGACGTATCCAGTTAGGATTTGTGTCCAGGCAGCATTTCACTGTGATCTACCTTGAGAAAGTGAATAGATCATAAGATCAGCTATAACTATAGTGGAAACATAGCCAGACCAGAGCAGCTATTGCAGCAGGAATCAGGAAAAATAAAAATAAAACTATAAATACAAGAAGAATCTGTTCTAAGAGAAATGAAACCTCAAGCTATAGTGTTAAGGTCCCAAATATGGTACTCTTCATCCTTTTCTAGATAGTTCTGTCTGCCTTATACACATCAGTGGATGAAGCCAGCTATTCAACATATAGTCTAACCATACTAGGTAGCCGGAGTTTTGCATTGGCATTTTCTGGCCATTCTCCTTTCCTTGTTACCATGACTTGTTAATAGACAGCTTACACTCTAGGACTTTACATCTTACTATTGGCTTCTGTGCATTCAGTGGCCAAATGTCCAGTAGTTCTATGCTGAGCCTCCCCCTAGATATAGTTTGAAAAATGCATGAGATAAAAAAATACCCTTCGGCTTCCCACAGCCACGGAACACCTAGCATGCCACTAAGCAGTTAGAGCAGAAACCTGTTGTAATAGGCAGAATTCTAAAATAGTCCTCAAGATTGCACACCTAAAATGACCGTGATGTACACACCCTATATAATCCCTTTCCTTTGAGTGTGAGTTGGCTTTGTGACTATGATAGGATATCACTACCACAATTTTGGTACCCTATATGGGTGAAAAGATTTTGTAGCCATAACTAAGGTTCTAATCAGTTGACTTTGAGTTAATCCAAAGGGACACAATCCCAAGTGAGCCTGACCTAATCAGCCAAGCCCTGAAAAGAGGTCAGAGAAATTTGAAGCATGGAAGAAAGACATTTCTTGCTAGCATTGAAAGGACATCCTACCACATTTCAGACAGCACATGGCACCAAGAGCAAGGTCTAGGAGATGAGATGGTCCCTGTCCAACAGCTGGCAAGAAAACAGGGTAACTCAGTCATAAAACTACAAGGAAATGAATCCTTTCAATAAATGGTGATCTTAGAAGAGGACACAGAGGTTCAGATATGATCACAGCCCAAGCCTACACCTTGATTTAAGCCTGAACAGGACACTCTGCTAACCCATACCCAGACTCCTTATCCACAGAAACTGTGAAATAATAAATCCGTGTTGTTCTAAGTCACTCAGTTTGTGATTATGTGCTATGTAGCGGTAGAAACTAGGAAACAATACCACAGTTCAGACAGGTGCCACCCTGAGTTATCAAACCAGCAGGTCGTGATTGACTGGCTTGTTCTGATGACCCTTCAAAAGAAGACTCTGCTCATGGCTCTCTGCATAATAAATTTAACATAGCATGCCCTCAGTTATCCATAAAAGCTAATCTTTAATTCTTTGAGGCCACTGTGTATTATTTAATGGCTTACATTTCCATTGCATTGAGGATAATTTTTCTTTTCAGTGTGGTCCTACTAATGGCATGTCCTGTGTGTTTTTCAAGTAAGATATATACTTAATTAGTATTCATAATTCGATTCTAGTACAACTTGGTTATCATAGGTATTTTATTTGAAATATTTCTGTTTAAAATCAAAGTTATTAACAAGTGATTCAGTTAGAATTGTTAGTAATTAAACTACAGCATATAAGCATGAATAATTGTCAAGGAGATTGTTGTATATTGCTTTTTACATTTTATGTTTCTTTGGTACAATAAAATAATAGAATAAAAAATTATTTATACTCTAATGCAGTGGGGAAGTACAACATGTCAGCTGTAATGAGGAATAATTTTTTGGAGGAGACAATATTTGGAACGATATTTGGCTAAATATATATTCACAACCAAGATTTTTATTAAGCAGAGCTAAAAATCTGTTGAAATTACCCCTGGGTTTAATGATCACATAAATAATCCTGTTTCAATTATTTGCGTCTTACATGGGTTCATAATAAATGAATTATGCATCAGACAACTTTGTGTCTTTTGTTACTTTTATAGTATTGATTTAGATAAAGATTAGCCCCAGGGAGTAATGGGAAAGGGCTCCATGTGGCTGCTGTTTTGCTTTTTATTAGATCTCAAACTGAAATATCTACTTTATCTAAATCAGCTTCACACTTCCGAACATTTGTATCCATCAATTCTATTTACTTCACTTAGCTTGGCTATTAAGATGGCTGCACATCAGTTCTTCCCTTCACTTAAGTGATTACATTTGGAGCTGAAAGAGGGATTCTCCAGGGACAGATCAAAGATGGGAGCTAGGTTATGAAGCAATGCAGAAAACTGTGGGATGCTTCACAGCCCTCTATCTCTACTAAAGTTGGTATCTAAAGCTCACTGATGAGAGAAAGTTGTCATGAATGCAGGAAATGAATCACCTGAATAAAAACAAAACAAAACAAAAAGCCTTTAAATATGGAATAGAAACTTGTGTCTATTCCCAATCTGTTTAAAATGCCTTACTTTTATTTGAAGAAAAAACTTTATGGAGAAGTCTGAGAAACCGAAGGAACCCCCATCTATTCTATCCATGTCAAGTTTGTAAAATGTGTGACTCTCAGCTAGTTTTGATGCACTGGGAGAATGTGTTCCTTACATGGGTGAGGGTGTTTGAGCAGATTAATGCAGTGTTTCTTACAGTGTGGTCCAGAGAAATCCTGCATCAGAATCATTAGAACTTTTGACAAAAATGGAGATCCAGGGTCTCCACCTAAGACCTATGAAATTAGAATCTCTGGGAAAGGTCTGAGGATTCCTTTTTAGGGAGATTTGTAGTTAATGCTGATGCACATAACAGTTTGAGCACCACGAGTCAATATGTATGTATAACAGCTTAGTTCTCTGTTCTTTTTTGCCAGTGCTGGACACTCTTGCTACCAATTCCTTTCCTCCCATTTGTCTTCAGCCCTTTAAAAATGCGGTAATGTACAGCTCAAATGAGTTTTTTGAGTCACTGTCTATTGTTCCTCCATTTCACTACCTTTACCCACTGAGCAGTTTGTGTTTGCTGTTCATTCTTAGGATAAGGATAGGTGGTAAAGTCTGGGTGTGGTGTTGATCCTTCATTGAGGATATTGTCTAGTCGTGGAACTAGACCAAACAAGACTAGACTAGTCTAGAACTAGCTAGCATGTGATTCATGGATCATGGGACTGATGAGACTTATGAAGCAAATATGCCCTTGAAGGTGGATTTCCTCAAGGAAGTGATGATAGGACCCTTTGAAACCCCACTTGAATTTGATTAGAATCTGTAGCCTGATGTCATGCCAACGCCTCACTGCATCTGTTCATCTTGTGGAATGTTTCAGAATGGAAGGTGACAAAAATGTCCTCAAATATCAGTGTTCAAGATAGTTATTTTCAGGCTGTTTACATTTTTTGTTTCCACCAAGGATACCTAGATTTCCTTTTTTTTTTTTTTTTTGAGATGGAGTCTCGCTCTGACACCAGACTAGAGTGCAGTGGTGTGATCTCGGCTCACTGCAAGCTCCACCTCCCGGGTTCAAGCGATTCTCCTGCCTCAGCCTCCCAAGTAGCTGGGACTACAGGCACCTGCCACCACACCCAGTTAATTTTTGTATTTTTAGTAAAGATGGGTTGGCCAGGATGGTCTTGATCTCTTGACCTCATGATCTGCCCACCTCGGCCTCCCAAAGTGCTGGGATGATAGGGGATTTCCATCGTTTTTAAGAACAATTTAAAAGTCAAGCCATTATAAGTTTATAATTTCTTCCTGTATTACTCGTGGTGAAGATGGTGGTCAACCTCATGAGTGGGTATAAGCAATATGTTTTCCTTAGAATTCCACCACAATTGCAGATGCCCTAGTCCTTCTTATCCATATAATGGCTAGGAATAATAATAGTAATTGGCTCATTGAGTTTGTTATATGGACATATTAAGATAATTCAATTAGAACAGTACTTGATGTGTAGCAAGAGCTCAATAAATAACAATAATAGCTATTATTTATTGAGCATTTATATGGTGACAGTCTCTGTTTTAATTGCTTTGTATGACTCATCTCAGCAGTTTGCCCAAAGTCACAAGGCTCTAAAGGAACAAAGTGGGGATTTAAACCCAAGCATACTCTTAAACTCTGCATTGTACTCCCTCTGCCATAAATGCGGCTCATTGTCTTTTCACATTATTATTGAAATACATTTCTCAGGCCAGGCACAGTGGCTCACTCCTGTAATCCCAGCACTTTGGGAGGCCGAGGTGGGCAGATCAGCAGGTTAGGCGATCCAAACCATTCTGGCTAACATGGTGAAACCCTGTCTCTATTAAAATACAAAAAATTAGCCAATGTGGTGCACATGCCTCTGGTCCCAGCCACTTGGGAGTCCAAGCAGGAGAATGGCGTGAACTTCAGAGGCAGAGCTTGCAGCTGGGATGTGCCACTGCACTCCAGCCTGGGCAAGAGAGCGAGACTCCATCTAAAAAAAAAAAAAAAACAAAAGAAAAAAGAAAGACGTTTCTCATGTAATGCCTTTGCCTTCTGCTAGTTTTCTTTCAGTTCATTTTCAAGGGCCAAATTTGCTTTCTATTCACTCAGTCATAAGATTCAGCCAGGCTTCTCTTGGATCAAGTAACTGCCAAAGGAAGAGAGTAAGTTAGAGGCAGGTTGCTGATGCTGATTTTACGCACCAGAATGGGAGACAGTCTGAAAAATGAGGGGCAGAAACTTCCCAGGAGCACCTGGGCAAGTGATTTGAGATGGGCTCTGACTGTTCTTTCTGGCTCTGGGTAAATTCTCTGGCAAGGCTGGGTGTGGTGGCTCATGCCAGTAGTCCCAGCACTTTGGGAGGCAGAGGCAGACAGATCACATGAGGTCAGGAGTTCAAGACCAGCCTAGCCCTAGAGATGGTGAAACCCCATCTCTACCAAAATTACAAAAATTAGCTGGTTGTGGTGATGTGCGCCTGTACTCCCAGCTACTCAGGAGGCTGAGACAGGAGAATTGCTTGAACCCGGGAGGCGGCAGAAGTTGCAGTGAGCTGAGATTGGGCCACTGCATTCCATCCTAGGTGAAAAAGCAAGGCCTTGTCTAGAAAAAAAAAAAGAAAGAAAAGAAAAAGAAAAACATCTGGCAAGACTAATTTTCTTCTCCATTGGTCATGTAATATGTAATATACATTGCCTTTGCTATGAAAAATAAAAAATACCACCTAATATCTACATTGTATAAGCCCAACGTGATCTTTGTAAAGCTGACCTTGGTTCTATTCCCCTACCTTCCACTACCATTAATGCCTGTCAGCTTTCCCTGATCTCATGGTACTTTCCATACTTTCTTAAAGACTTTTACCAGATGCTGCTTTGAATTTCAGGTGTTTTCAATGGCATCTAAAATATTATCTCTTGATCTCTGAAGTCAGACTTGGGTTTTAATCCTGAGCTGGATATTTCCTGGTATAATCCAATGAGGCCTTTATTCCTCAATTTCCCTTGCAAAATGGAGATAGTATTCGTAGCTGCCTCCTAGGGTTTACAGAGGATACAGTGGAATAATCCATATAAAGTACTCAGTGTGCTAGTCTGTCAAATAGTGATTATTCTACACACATGAGCTATTATCTAAATTTTGTTTTTAATAGATTTTAAGCTAGTGAAGACTAAGGATTTTTTTTAATTTTTAATTTTTGTGGGTATATAGTATATTTATGGGCTACAAGTGATATTTTTATACAGGTATGCAATGCTTAATAATCAGCTCATGGAAAAACGGGTATTCATCTTTTTATTACTCATATTGGCTTATATAGTACCTGCACCACAACTTTAACAATTGAATGGAAGATGAACAATCAAACAAATTGAATGAAGGCTAGGTTTTGAGAAGGCCAACCACTGGGATTCTGTGGTGAAAACATAGAGAAAGTTTGCCCCCTTTCTCCTCCTCTCTTTAATGCCTTCCCAGCCTGGAATCTAGAAAGACATAACGTGCCAAAATCCCTTTGTTCCCTGCCTCAGTTCATCAAAGGGCAGACTCATCTTTCATTTTTTTAAAAAACATCATTTTTGTTCCAAAAGCCATATTGCTGGAATCAAAGCAGAAATGGGTTCATTACTGTGAGTAACTGGTGATTTTGAATAAACTGCACTTTAGGGATATGCTCTGAAGTGCAAAAGTGAGAGTGTCTCTAATTAAGCACGTTCATTTTTCTGGAGACAGGTAAGAGATAACCTTCATGCAGCAGTAGGGCCTGAGCTGAAGGACTCCCCGACATTGTTTTAAAGAAACTTCTTTAAACGGGAGCACCTGAAACAGCCTCGCACCCTCCTCAGTAGTTACGTGAGAATGCATTGCAGAGAAGAAAATGTTGGCAAACTCACAGACAGTAACCCTTTTCTGTCACTACCACTTCATACTTATCTGCTACACACACACACACACACACACACACACGCACGCACACACGGCAGGGGCACAGACCTTTCTTGTATCTAATATTCATGCAGAAAGGGCGAGAAATCTTTTAAAAAGTCACGATCAAGTGTTGGGTTACTTATGCCGGTGATGTTCGTTTCATTGAATGCTTTGGGTATCCCTGGCCACTGTTACATGAGACACATGGGAAATGTGATGACCATCAGCAAGCAGCTGTCAGCCCCACTGGCTTCAGATGCTTTGGGACATGGGGTAATTGACTAGTCCTTCACAAACCTTTGTTTCCTCATCCATAAGATGGAATGTCAACCCCTCTCTTCCTCAAAGAGGGGTTTTAAGAATGGAAGAGTCTACGTGTTAGGCCCACTGCTTGAAAACGTATGTGCTCCACGACGATTAAGTATCATTTACAAATATTGTTGCACCTAATCCTCACAACACTTCCCTGAAGGAGGGATATTAGCCTCATTTTGATGACCAGCAAACTGAAGTATAGTGAGCTCAAGTAATCCAAATGAGGACAAAGATTTGCAGCCAGTATTTAGGTTTCCCCTTTCTGTTGGACACTCTTAATATTTCTCATTTAAAAGGGAATTCAAGGCCCTACAGGAAGAAAATATATTGGATTAATATTTTAGTTTGAATCCTCGCTGCGACCTGAAGGTAAGAGTTGCTTATGTAGTTAAGTAACTTTACTTATTTAGATTGCAGTGTTCTTTTAGCTGAAAATGAAGGGATGCGAGTGGATGCTATCCAAGGTACTTATCATCCACACCAGCGATTTTAAGATATTTTGGGCAGGGCAACCTTCTTGGCTGCCTTCCTTGTATTGCTTTCATTGTTCACATGGGCAGGAACCACAAATCATACTCATATTAAATGCTGAAGATAGAGCACAGCCACTATGTGTGAGCATGCAGTGCTCATGGCTCACCTTTAAAAGAAGCAGTAGGAATAGGACTTCCTAAGAAAAAAAAGTACGGAAATCTCTCAGGGTCCACAGGCAGAGGAGGCACTCTGGTAACAGGAAATTGGGTTCTGCCAGATCAGGGAGACAGCAGGTAGCTTTTTAGGTGAGAATATCAATCAGATTATTCATTCAACAGCCACTCACTCCCTCTTATTCATCGGGCACCACTCTGCAATTGAGGACATTGTATTGAACAAGACAGACAAAAATCTCTACCCTCATAGGTAGGAGTTTATATTGTAGCAATTCTGGCAGAAGGAGACACTTAATAAACAAATATACATGCCAGGTGGTGACAGTGCTTTGGAGGAAAATAACACTGGTTCAGAGGGTAGTGACTCCAGGGCCAGGTGAGGGAGGTTTTTCTCTATAGTGTGGTTAGAAAGAGCCTCTCTGTGATAGGAATTTTGAAACTGAGACCTAAGTCAAGTCACTTATTCATGGGAAGATATGGGGATAAGCACTGCAAAAGAGGGAAATGCAAGGACAAAGGCCTGAGCTAATGAGGTAAAAATTTAAAAAGAAAAACCCTCAGGCCTTGGGAAGAACAACATAACAGCAAAGGAACCCGTAATTGTGACATCCAGACCGAGTAGAAGGACTCTCACTCTGATGCTCTTCAACAGTTCCTGCCGGCTGGGCACGGTAGCTCATGCCTGTAATCCCAGCATTTTGGGGGTCTGAGGCAGGCAGATCACCTGAGCTCGGGAGTTCGAGACCAGCCTGACCAACATGGAGAAACCCTGTCTCTACTAAAAATACAAAATTAGCTGGGCTTGGTGGTATGTGCCTGTAATTCCAGCTACTCAGGAGGCTGAGGCAGGAGAATTGCTTGAACCCAGGAGGGGGAGGTTTCAGTGAGCTGAGATTGTGCCACTGCACTCCAGCCTGGGCAAGAGAGCGAGACTCCATCTAAAAAAAAAAAAAAA